>NW_020956165.1:79649-99286 GCF_003031625.1 Empidonax traillii | reverse complement strand
GTTTCAGATCTGAAACTCCAAGAGGAGTTAGGAGAACTCTCCTCATCTATCCACAGATACTTCTCTGCAACAACTGCCCTTTGTAAGCTCTGAAAGAAGGACTGTACTATAAATACCATTTTCCATCCCAATTCTGTCAATGTGGAAATTGAAGTTTTGCTAAACATATATTCTCTATATGTAGCTGGAGTAAAACCCACCAGGATTTTAAAAGCACATCAGCCCTCCTGATGCAACAGTGTTGACTAATGTTGTTTTTATTACATCGCTTTCCATCAGAAGAAGATGATTTCTCAAAATCAAGGTGTTTCTTGGGAGCAAGTTCACTGAGTTAATATACTTATTGGCAATGTTTAAAAAATAAAAAAAAAAAAAATCCAAGATTAAACGGAATATTTAGTTTGACCTTGTTTCTTTCCTTTGTTTGGAATTTTTTTCCTTTATTTTATTCTGTTTTCCCTATTTTGACTTTTGATGCTAAAATTTTGCAATTATTCCTCATTAATTAGAATGATGGTACACTACAGTACAAGCTGTTTCATGCACGCTGTGATTTCTATGACTGTGCGTGGGCATTACCACATCAGAGCACTTTACAGGGGGATGGAAGAGTAAAGAGGCAAAGATCTCAAAAGGACTTCCAACCTGACCCTTTGCTCTGACGTAACATCAAATATTTCTAGATCATCCTTGACAGATACGTGTCTAACACGCTTTAAAAACCCTCCAGTGGTAATGATTCTGCAGCCCATCAAAGTGTATTGTTCCTGTCTATGGAGTTAGGAGGGGGTGGTGGCAACTAACCTAAAACTTCACTCATTGCAAATTAAGCCCATCCCTTCTTGTCCTACCAGCAGTGGACACAGAGAACAATTGATTACTGTCCTCTTTTAAAAAAACCTATTATATGTTTGAAGACTCGTAACATGCCTCCCTTCCTTCACTTCTTTCCTAGACTAAACAAACTCAATTCCTTCAACTTTTCATTATAGGTCATGTTTTCTTAAACTTCTTTTCCTTTGTGTTAGTCTCCTCTGGATGCTTTCCAAAGGGTTTATTACTTTTTCTTTTTTTTTTTTTTCTTTTAAAGTGTGGTGGTCAGGACTACATACCTCAGGCCAGCTGAGTCCCCACCTGTGCCAAGTAGTTCAGGCTAATGACCTCCCTTTTGATAAGTCTGTTTCTCCATATCTTTTAAGACAGCTTGGCTTTCCATTTCACGAAATATCACAACTTACCATTACCAAAAAAATAATTTTGAAATGCTGGAATTTCCCACACAATGGGAGCAATTTCTTCTGTTTGGTTCTGTTACATTAGAAGATGTTCCTGAAGCTGGCATACATAATACTTTAGAGTACTGGAATTCACACAGTTTAAATATTTATCTTTCATATGGAGTGTTTTTTTTTTACCTGTAGACTTCATATTGTTTTATAAGCAGTGTCCCTATCCACAGTTTTCTGAGGTAGAAAGCCAAGGAGGGAAAAAGACAACCCCTCAGGACAGGGTGAATGGCATGGATGCCAAGACGAGTTCCTGCTTTGTGTTAGCTGAAGTGGAGGGGGGCCCCACTCATTGCATGGGGTCAAACCAAAAAAGGACCCATCCACTCATCAGGTCACATCACAGGGCATCCTCTTCCCTCAGGTACCCCTCAGAGATGACATGCACACTCTGAACTGCTGAATCCAAATTTGGGAATCCCTATTAGCCCACCCAGCTTCAAATGCACATTTACAAATGCATTAGATGCCCTACATTGGTTCAGCAGAGGGACTCTAAAAGTCCAACTGTTTCTTCTACTATCAGAAGGAACTGATAACCTAAAGAAGCAGCTTCTGACCAAAGCACACTGTTTGAGCCAAAATCTATGCAAAACTAGCATTTCCCTTTGTCTTTGAGCTCAGGTGAGACATATGTGCTTTCTCATTACCCTGAGATTTTGGAGGTTTGGATCCTGCCCTCAGCTCTGCTTCAGGGGTTGACTTTTGGGTGATTCCAAATAAATCACTTCCCTCCCTCAGTGCCCCATCTGCCAAATGTAGTTACCATCCTGTTCCTTCAGGTAGTCCTTCACACTGCCTCGTGGGATTCTCTAAAAAGGAGGTAGATACTCTTATTGTTATTTAGAAGGGGGGGGAAGAAGGAAAAACAGCACTGCAAAAAGTGACAGTAGACTTATGTTTATGGAGAATAGTGTCTCCCTTGATGAAATGAAATCAAATGTGTCTGAGACAGAATGGAAAAATATGGAACATGACATTCAGGAATGTCCCTTGCTCTCCTAAAAGTCTGCAGTAAATGAGACCCTGACATGAGTATTTAAACATAATAAAAATATCCGTCTGATTGGAAGGAATCCAGAATTTTCTGAAATACTTTTATTAATATCATTTCCTCTGCAATAGCCACAGGACTTGCTTTCCATTAACACTTTGGGCTCAGAAAGCTCTAGTGCCAGTCCCTGCTGGGCTATATGGCTGGGAGCTGCATAGAAAACATTGGAGTTTTCCCAGTATATGTTACTCAGGGAACTTGGTCTTTGCTGGAAATGTCTCTTAATGATGCCTTGAGGAAAAGAGTAATTCTTTAAAATGAAAAGATTCAAAGAAAACAGTTGGATTGGCTAAAAGGGGAAAAAAAATAATTGTGGACAAAACCGGGCCTGAGTTCTGTCTGTATTTGGCCATTTAAAGGGTACATTTAAAATCCAGGAAGGTACAATCCCATATTCCTGAGGAAACATACCTTTTTTTTCCTTTGCAAAGGGGCAAACCTATCATATCCTTCATCTGTCACTGTGACCATGCCACCAGAGGTCCTTAATGTCCCTTCAGTGGAGAGGAGTCCCTGTTTATTTCCACCTTGCAACTCCCACTCCCATCACTCAGTCTCTTTTTCACCCCCTGGTCTGCTCTTGATTTTTATGTCCCAAAACAGTCAATCCCTTTTGTCTCCTTTTGTGCCTTTGTTTTGGTACTTAAAGTCTAGTGATAAATACCATCCCCAGAGCTCTGTGATGGTGCCAGTCTCCGTGGTGTCTTCCACCACCCACACGCACTTGTGTGACCTTTTCGTGTTATTATGTGCCAAAAGTCCCTTCTTACTACACGTTTTTAACCAGATTTCCACTGCTGTCTTCTGTCTCTTTTTATTGCTGTGCATGCTCAAGAATTACCTACAACAGAGCACACAGGACTATTTCAACCATGTCATCCTAAGAGATTTACTTTAATCCTTTGAATATCCTCTTTCCTCTTTCCACAAACTTTGCTTACAGCTTTTTGGGGGGGCTCATTTAATTTGTAAAAAATTAAATAAGGTGGTGCAAGTAATAACTGCTCATTTCAGGGTGTTTTTTTCCAGGATCATACAACAAAATCACCCATTAATTTTAACTCACCAATTCATATTCAGCAGCTTCCAAGGGTAGTGTCAAAGGTGGTGGAACAATCCAAATCAAATGTAATGAAATTTTACCACTCTTCATCTCGATAAATACCTGACATCATGAATTTATCACTGAGTCTAGTGAGAGCAATTTTAGGAAAAAAAAAGTATTACTTTGGTATTAAGGGATATTAAGTAGTGGTAGTTCAGGGAAATCTGAACAAAGGTGCATGAAAATAATGAAATCAAAAGCAGGAAGTCAGTATGTGGTTGACCAGCTAATTTTAAATAGAAAGTTTGGGGATTTTTCAGAGTACAAGAACTCCGGATTTTAGAGAAAAGCAGACTTTACAAGAGGCACATCTCTCCTGACTGCATGCAAGCAGAGAGGTTGCTGATATGGAAAATTACTTGGCCATTGGCCAACATATATTTAGGTTCATGTAAAGGGAACAAGAAAATTTTGGAAGAAAAATCTCAAGGTAATACATTGACTAGTTATTATCACAGGGGATAAAAAGAGACAGCAAACCAAGAGAGTTTAGAAAAAGGATATTAAATATACATTGGTTAAAGATGTATTCAGTGGCAGGGCATTATCTGTGATATAGCTTCCAAAGGAACAACAAAACAGAATAAAAAGACTTGGGTGAACAGGGCAAAATGAAATGAAGGAAGGTAAAATACAGCCAGCTATCAAGTCACCCAGGTAGACAGTAAATTATAGAAATACAATAATTAAATAATAAAAAAATAAATATTTAGGTAAACTATGAAGATATTATTATTTTCAGAAGCTACCAACTCCAGCTTAAGTTCCCTCTTTCTGAAGTTATCTTGTTATTGCCCTCAAAGCAAGAAGCTGGCCAAATGGTGGATATTCCCTGAAAAAGCTATCCTATAGGACAACCTGTGTGTTACAGGATTGAGTAGGAGCATCCCAAGCTAAACTCCATCCCAGACCAGAATGATGGTCTGGATTTGCTATTATCCTATTGCCTTCTACCCTTCCCCACCTCCATGTCATCACCTTAGGACGAGCTCATGTTGTTTAAAACAGATTTCTCATCCATTAGCCAGAGGTGCAGCTTCAACCAATATAACCAAAGGGTTTGGCTTGGCCAGTTTCCCCACACCCTCAGTGCCACGCTGCTCCAAGGGACTGTGGTGGGAAGCATCCAGCAGCCACACTGCTCCAAAATTGCTCTGTGACTGAATAGAAGAGGCACAATGTCCCTCACTTGATCTCTTTGCTGCTGTTAGAATTTCCTGCCCCTAGGAAAAGAGGCCATCAGTCCACAGTGGGTGCTGGACAAAAGGGATTAATTGAGATGCTCAAGATAATGATGATGAGAGCAATCATTTTGGGCAGTGAAATGTCCCTCTGCTGCTCGGCCCACTCCTTTCATCACACAGACAATATTTTTGGATGCAGATTAAACTGAGCCAACAGGATTTACCAAATGTGATGAGTTTTGACTGCCAAATTCAGCACCTCTTCATGAGTATGCAGGAGTGAGTCATGATAGGGAAGACTGGACTGAACAGGCCTGATGAGATCTATCTGTCATAGGCAAACTGCAACCTAGCTCCCAGTTCCTCTCCATCCTTGGCTGATTTTAATGTGAGATGAAACAAAAAGATAGATTTTTCTTCTACCTAGGAGTCATTCAGTCATTCAGTTCCACATAATCCTTCATTTTTCTCCTAATAGCTGAAGGTCTTCACCTGTTTATGTTGCACAGCTACTGACCAACACTGTTGTCATCTCTCTTCCTATTCTTAGATGAGCAGCTCTTTCCCCCTAGGATTTCAAATTTCCCATGTCTACAGCAGGCCTGATTCTGTACTGGCACACCTTTCAGCACAGCATTTGACATGGCACAGCCTTTTATAGACATAATATTGAGAAATATGACATAGTCTGTAAAGGCTTTTATGATATCTCTGGGTATAGGCAAGCACACTGATGGACAAAAGCCCATCTGCTGTAAATCAGAGCTCTTCTATGGAGCTATACCAATTTACATCAGGTGAGAACTGCTCTTGCTATTATTAAGGTATTCTTACTATTTTCCCTGTGTATTTCTTGATAGAAACAGGAGAAACCACGGAAAAGAAATTACCTCCTCAGTAATGTCTCATTGATCTCAACTGAACAATTCACAGTATCAGAGAGGTAAGAAGGAGTGGAAGAGACTGTGTGTTTTTAAAATGTCAGCAAACATCTGGTCCCCATTTGTGAGAATTATTGGGTCTTCTTCGGTCCTTTAACCCTTTCACCCACATTGTATCCGTGATTCCATGGCTTACGAGTTTTATCTCCGAAATCCCTTCAATGAACGAAGCTTGATATGGAAAACTAATCTTTTCTACAGGCCATTCCCAAGAATTAGAAGAAAGACTGATTCAAAGAACTCGCACCTCACACCCCTCCCTGACACCCACATTACTCCAGTTTAGGGTTGTGTCAACATTTCTGATATAAACCTTTCCATTGCAAAGTCAGGATTCCCACCATGCTGGGAATGTGGTGGGTAAGGTGTCAGCTTGGGAGTGGTTTTGAGTCTGACCCCAAATGCAAAGGGTATTCACCTTCAATTCAAACCTTCAAAAAGCATTTGGGGGTGGGGAGGATATATAAGATGTTCCAAAATTAATCAGAAAGAACTGATTTTTGACAGAAGGATTCCTAAATTTGGGAGCTTTTCTCTGGTATTTCTAAGGGCTAATTTTCAGAAACTTTTCAGTATCGACTGACTGGATAGCAGACATTTCAGATGCCCCAGTTTGGGCACCCAAAGGCAAAAATGTCTGCATTTCACTCTAGATTTTTGATACAATTGTGCCTCTAGCATATAGAGGCTCCTTTTTTTTTTTTTTTTCTTTTTCAATTACAGCTAAGGCGAGGCAGGGTGTTAGTCTAGATGTGAGGTCTGATTACATGAGTGATTCCTGAGTGGGAAGATACCAAAACCTTTTCTTCCAAATTATTAGATCAGCTGCTGTACTTCTTCAGTAGGGTAGCTTGAACCAAGGTTACTCTCTCCCCCCCTTGATAGAAAATCCTATTATTTGACCTGGCAAACCCGAGAAAGGATTGGCAAAACCGATGATGCCAAAGTATCTCATCCAATCATGCCCTCAGCCACAAATGTGGAGCCCTGGGAGGACTTGCCTCCTGTGACCACACTGCTGTAGATACCACCCATTCGCCAAAAGGGAAGGAAAAAACAGAGGATCTGGAAGTCTGGTACTAGAAAAACGGTGATTAAGCACAGAAATGCCTTAAAAAATACATTTTCAGGTGCCTTTGGTTGTATCCTAACTTAAATCAAGCGTTTGGAACACAGGCTTTCCTATAGCTTCCCTGAAAGAATGGTAATAAAGCTGGAGCTGTAACCAGTACTTATATCAGCCCAGTGCTAAACAACTGTTAAAATTTCAAGGGTAAATATCCCAGGTGTGTGTCTCCTGGAAGTGGGGAACACCAAGGATTTCTGCTGTCCAACCCATTCCCCATCATACACTGGTGTCAAAGCTGTGCTCAATGCTGCTGTATCAGAATATTTAGCTTTATGAGCAATTCTCTGACTTTTCCATATATTTTAGATCCCCCTCACAAAAAAAAAAACCCTTTTACGTTTCTCCAAAATGACAATTTGGATGGTTTTTAACCAGCTGTACCTCATTTGTTAACTGGGGAAAAAAAAAAAAAAAAAAAGAGCCTTGAAAGTATGGACTTGCATCCATTAGAGACAATGGGATTGGGATTGCCCTTTAAAGGTCTGATTTACAGATGGACAAAGTATCCAAATTACCACTGATTAGAATATGAATAAGAGGAGCTGCACATCTATGAAATTCAGGCCTCAGATGACTATCAAGTAATTAAGAACAGTTAGCAGCAGCCGCTAACATAAAACTTCATCAGAATTTCACATGCTGGCACGGACTGGGGGAGTCTTAAGCAATAACAGAAACTGAGTTATACAATTAGAGCATATAGGGATGAATTCTGTTCCTGATAAAATCTGTTGGAAAATTGCCATTGAATTCAATGTGACCACCAAGATGTGCCCATAATTATTAGCAATGCATGAAGCACTTTGGACACTTGGTGAAGCTGCATAAATGAATTGCTGTGCTTCCACAGGGAGGAACTGGACTTTGCATGACAAGTTTGTTGGCTTCCTTACAGGAATAGTCCGCAGGACAGCAATTCCATTTTGACCACAGTTTTTGAGGTTTGAAATTTGTTTTCCCTCCACGTTGGAGAGAATTTAAAAAAAAAAAAAAAAAAAAGAAAAAAAAGAGGAAAATTAAAAGCTTTTCAAATATTTTGTCAAATTAAATGATGCTGGAATTTTAATGGCGCTTTCATATTATCCATGTAACAGAAGCCTGAGACTCTGCTTCTCCTGGAATACTCTCTCTGACCAGAGCCCTGAACCTCAAAAATCTCTCCAAGAGAGGTGTCAACAAAATAAGACACTTCTTTACAAAATGCATCAGCTTTGATGCAACATGTTTTAACAAAATGTATTTAATTAACAGCTCCAATTAGTACATAGCATGCAATTCCAGAGGTGAAAAGAAACTCTGCTGCATTCCAAGAGCCTTCCATCAGAAGATAAATTCTCCTGGGGATTTTTGGGTCCCCTATATTTCTCAATTGCTTCTGATAACAGGCACGGACACTGTCAATGTCCCTGCAGAAATATAGCTTCTAGGCAAATGTGCTCCACTGCAGCTGAAGAAATTTAAAAAATAAAAATAAAAATCTCCCACGAGCTCCTTTTTTGTTGTTGTTGTTCAGACTTTCTCAAAGAAGTAGTTTAGAGATGTTTCTTGAGCTTCTGACATTTATTATAATTTGTACATCTAAAGAGAAAATGGGAAACCTACAGTGTGATGGTGTTTTGAGACTCAAGTCTTGTAGGCTCAGTTGCCTACTCAGCCAGAAAATTTCACTGTGACTTGCTTCTGTGTTTGTTTCATCGCAGGAAAATTGAAGTAAAACACAGTATTGAAGACTGAGTATTTAAACTGGAAGGTATTAAATTTTAGGAGCAAAGTACTACAGACAAATACTTTGGTACTCACAGAATAATTCACATTGGAAAGATCTATTGTGCATTGTTGGTCCATTTCACCACCCACTCAAAAAATGGCTACTTCAAAGTTGCTCTGGACTATTCAGAGCCTTTTGTTGTCAATCCCAGAAACGAAACTTTTTTTACTGTTATTATGATATTTACTGGAGTTTCTTAAAGACCCATTTTCCAAACAGTACATTTTTTTTGCAGAAAGGCTTATTTTAGGAAAAAGGTAGTGTCTAGCTGATCTAAATCAGAAGCAAACAAGTCAAATAAAGCAGTTTCGTGAGAAAAAGTCAATCTACCTCAAAACTTAGGGAACAAAACCTTCCATGTTCCCATTTTCAAATCATGTTTCATTTTCAAATTCTGTTACATTAAGTATGTCAATGAAATAAAAATAAAAATTAAATATTTCCTTTAAGGTGAAAGAAAATGTTTCTTTCTTCACAAGCTTCTTTTCATTTTCATTTTAGTGAGGAAAGTCCCACAAAGAAAAGTAACATTATTTCCCGGTGTTTTCAGAAGAGTGGTTTAGCCACTGAAGCTGAACAAACCAAAGCCACCAAGCTTCTAGTATCTATACAGCTTTTTTCTGGTTGAACAGATTCTTTTTCTTTCCCCTTTTATAGTATCTGAGAAAGGCTAGAAAGTGGAACTTGTGGTGGCACACTCAAAAAACTAAAAAGAAACCAAAAAGCCCAACATTCAAAACTGGGGTTTTTGACCTTTATTTTGTTTACTTCTGTTCTGTGGACTTATGGAGCAGTAAGATCCTGCTGCAATTAGAGAAACCTCATAATTTCTTTTGAGTCAACCAGCATGTCCAAGATTGGCAGGGTGTCCTTGCAGGCCTCTCCATCAAGATGCACGCACAAGGAGCGCATTATTCTCTCTGTTTAAGGAGCAGTTGTGATGACTGAGGAGGTAACTACCTCTCCACCATCCAAAGGAGCTCACCACTGCCTCCCAGCTGAAGGTTGCTATCTCAAACCCAGCTCAGAGTTGAAGATATGAACCTTCTCTCCCTTCTTTCAGTCAAAACCAGCCAAGGAGATCTACCGATATAAACAGCGAGAGATACCACTTTGCCTGAAATGGTTGGAGATGCATCCAAGGTTTCATATCTGAAGATGGGGAAAGAAACTGGAGGGCCCCAAGTCTCACCTTGCTTCTTTTGAGGAACAAGCTCTTCTGCCAAAACTAGCCTGGGGCAATCCCTTTCCTTGAGGAGAACAAGGAGTGTGACTGTGATGAGTAGTGTCTTGCAATTCTGCAGACTTTCAAAAGGCTCACGGAGATATAAGAGTACAAATCTGATGGAAAGCTAATGAAACTTTCACTCCTAAATCTCTTAGGTCCTTTTGAAACTTTGCTCACTTATCTTCAAAGCCCTGTTCAAGCGTAAGCCCTGGAAATTTGCGTGGGTGATACTATATAGGGATTAACAGCCATTTTATAGATGAGGAAACTGAGGTGAAGTGACGTGCCAAGGGCCACACAAGAAGTTGTGTCAAAGGACTCGGAGGATTAGCAAAAGTGAGAGAGGGGGGTTTCGTCACTTACAGAATTTTGGAGAGAAGAATGAGTGTTCATCAGATCTGTAATTAAAATTCTGGGTTGTTTGGAAGCAAAATGCTACCATCCTCTTAAAATTTCTAATTTCGAAAATCAAGTTTTTCTGTTCTTATGTGGGTTTTTTCCTTTTCTTTCTGTATTCTCATTTGTGTTTCTGCTGCTTTTTATTTTCCAACCTTTTTTTTTTTTTTCTAACTGAAGTGGTGAAATGCAGATATAAGACAGAAATTAACAATATGGATGAAAAAACTGAAAAGATGGGAAAATGTTCTATATCACTGGACATCTGTATCATTCTGTATCGTTTGCTGTGACTTAAGAAAGAGCAAGGTAGCAGAAAACTATGCTAAATTGGCTAATAACTGAGAATATTGTGACCTGGTCTCCTGAGAGTGTAAAGACACATTATTTACAGAAAGAGAAAATATCGACTGATATAGTTGGAAAAACAGTAACTAGTTTTGGCAGGCTTAAATCTTTCAGATCTCAAGCTGGCAATAAACTTCAGTCTAACTAGAAGCCTTAAACATGTGCTGTGTGCATAACTTAATTATGTTAATCATCTAAACAACTGGAGAGAAAAAGGTGTCTCACAAGCAAGGGTGCCATCGGGGCAGAGGTGATAAGGTTTTACTCCCTCTTGGACACCATGAAACATGGGTAATTGCCTATGGAACTGTGAGGGACTATCTGGTAGTGTGAGTGAAATTCTAATGTGCAAAAAAAGCAGTTGTGTCTTTAAACAGTGAGCTCAGGTTCCAATAGCCACTGCAGCACAGAGCAACTCGTCCTAATTATGAGCATTTACTTTGCTTCATCCCCTGGTTTTTCAGCCCACACAGTGTTTCCTGAAACTACAGCGATCCTAAAGATGGTGCTCCAGCAAATTAATTTAAAGGCAGCTTGGGGATACCTGCATGAGCTTCGGTGACTGCGGTATAAACATCCCCAACTGTGGGTCAAAGAATGGGAGCAAAGAGTGGGTGACTCACCTGCTAAGACAGGAGTGTGCCAGGCCAAGTCTTTCCAGGAAAGCATGGAAGGAGCTAACCTGTCTCCCAGGCACAGGAACTAGTCAGGCTGGGGTTGACTGCTAAGATGTTGTGGACGAAGCAGCTGTTCAGAGCTAAAAGTGCCGACCCTTCCATGCTGGGATAAAAATTACGGGTGTGAAATACGTGGCTGTGCTTGATTGGTAAAAAGGGCATAGGCAGCAAGAGGACTGTCCAGGCTGATGTGACGTCTTCAAACTCTTCCACAGATCAAGGTACAGTCCCTCTGTGAAGCAACTAAATGCATTTATTCCTGCCTAATGGAAGGGAACTGCTACAGAGGCTAAGTAACTTGCTCAAGACTTCAGGATTCATAAATCCCCTTTGTGAAATTAGGACCCTCTCTCACTGACTGCAGAAATCAGTGGGAGTTCAGGGTACAGTACATTTAGTTATGTTTTAAAAGTCCTTTGACACTTCAAACACTTTTAGGTTTCTTAGAATACCTCACCAGCCCAGATCCTTGGAAGTACTGATGTACCTAACTCCCACAGACATCATCCTCATCTTTACCCTGCCATTTAAATTCTGACCCTGATTTGGTACTTCAGGGCCTTTGGCCTTGTTCCTCAGAGGTGTTGAGGAATTTCTGCTCAGCATCAGGTCTTTCATCACCTACCCCTTGAATCTCCATCCTGAACACTTGGGGCTAGTGGCCTGGTCCCAAGCCTATCACTGCCAATAGAAAGATTTCCATTGGCTTCAATAGGCCTTGGAACAGTCTTTAAATCCTTAAATAACCTGTTCTGAAAAAGTCTATCCCCAAAATTAATCAAGGGAAGGAAGGTCTGTGAAAACACAGCCATCTACGTTCCCAGCTCCCTCCCAACCCCTCCCTTCCCCTCCCCCACGTTTCAAGCACTTCTGCAGGTGATTTCTGTAATTTTAATTAATTTTAATTGCCTGATTAATTTAATTGAAACACCACGGAAATTAAATGCACACATTATGGTGTGTAATTAACATTAAGGCAATGACACAAACTGGCCGGAGTGGAGCGAAGGTCTGTGCGCTCTGTTAGTGATTCATGCTCTGCTATTGTTGGTGCTCAGGAACACGGGGTTGAAAGGAGTGTGAGACAGGGGCTGGTTTTGCAAGAGGTGCTGCTTGCTGGGAGAAAGCCACAGCAGGCTGGGATGAATTATGGGTGGCATGGCAAGAAGCCTTGTTGATGAAACCTGCCTTGATCTGGAAGGTTTCGTCATGGCACCTGGTGAAATGAATGTGGGGTATGGGGTGGGGTGAGGGAGGAAGGAGTATCCAGAGCTTTCCTCAACAGAGAAGAAAACCTTCTCAAGACAATGCAAAAGCACCAGTAACTGAGATAAAGCTTCCCTTTTGCAAGAAGTATAAAAACTGCCTCTCTGGGAGACGGTTGTGTTCTGTCTTTCCATCTGTGCCAGGAACCATGGATGTATTTGCATGTTAATTTTGAGTGTTCAGTAGTTATTTTTTTATTTTCCTAACCTGAGGCTTTTTTTTATTATCAGGAGGGTGGATGGATATTTTGCACGATAAGATCTTGTTTGCTGGGTTTTTTCTTGTGTTGTGCTTTTTTTTTTTTTCCCTTTTTTTCCCCCCCCCCCCCCTTGCTTTCTTTCTCTAACCTGGTGTGTCAAATTCCAGTCTGTGTGAAAGGTGAGGGCGTGTTAGAGAAGACAATGAAATGTTCTGCATATGCAGGGAACTCTGGAAAAAGCTCAGGGCTTTGCTCATCCCACCCCACTCCACCCCTGCCACTCCCAAAGAGCAACACAACACTGATGGGTGAGATCATTGCTCCAAGGGGGTAATAAAACCAAACCAGAAAGGGTAATTTAGCAACCCTATATATGGAAAAATTGGCCAGTTTTGTGCAACCACCGACTACTGCAAAGATGCCAAGCTGACAGAGGTAGACCAGATAGGATCTTTCAGATCACTTCTGGTAAAGACAGGGAGACTCCCCTTTACACATTTTGTAGGATTGACAGAAATAAAAAATGTTGGCCATTTTTCTTATCTCTTTCATGGAAGATTCAATTCAGACTCTTTTGAATTGAATCGAATCAACCTCAACTTTAACTTGGTGCAAATGAAGATGTATCTACCCCTAAAACTATAAATTTCTACAGCTTACTACCAGTATATCCATTTAAAAGAAAATTATGGTGACTTTCCCAAGATAGTAAAGTTCCCCATTCCCCTTTCATAGCTATAAGTTCTACCAGACCCATCAAACTTTTCTGTGGCCATCCCTGACTCACAGTTCACCAGACCATTCCCAGAGATAATATCCCCCCTACTGCACATACAAGCCTGTTCTCAGCACTCTCTAGGGCATGGTATGATATTGCCAGTCAAGGGAGTGTGAACATTTATCTGTTCTTCAGATATAAAGTCCTAATGCAGCTGAAAATAAAATTAAAAAAAAATAAAAATAAAAAAAGAAGTCCCATAGAAAGGGGGACCAGAAGTCCCTGTTTTGATCTGTTCTCTGCTGAATGGATCAAACCCTATCACTTTTAAGGAGACAAAGTCAAATGTCCTCCTCAGTACCCAATGGCTGAAGAGCCATCCCATAACTATAAGGCAGTGATAAGGCTTTTCCTTTAGGTTTTAGGAGACCTACATTAAACTCTTTCCCCTCTCCAAGTGGAATCAAACTCCTGCCTCCCACGCATGAAGAGCCTCCTAACCAGGCAGCACTAAGCATTTCCAATCCCTCCCAGTTGATGCTGTTCCACTTTGCAGCCCCAACCTGGATCTGGGATCCAGGTGCCTCCCTCCCAGGAGAGCAGCCTAATCAGCAGACAAGTGACTCACCCTGGCTCTTTGTCTGTGTGAGCTCTGAATTATTGCCTGCCAGGTGGAAGAGCTCCAGAGCCTTCCAGATCCTGCTGCCCTCAGATACCCTCCAGCCCAGAGGCTAGACCACTCAGCAGCTGGTTGGGAAACATCTGCTCAAATCAACTTTCTTCCTGATTCAGCTGCCTCCTCACCAAATATCCTGCTCACCTCCCTGGCGAGCGCTATGGGAGCATGCTGCCTCTAATTCTTCCCCTCGGATCTGTTTCAATCTCAAAAAAAACCAAAAAAAAATTAAATATTAGTCAATGAGGAAAGCAAACGGACTAATTCCTGAGGGTATTGGTTAGCACTTTTTCTGTGGGTTCTCTGTGGCTGCATATTCACACGAAATAAAGCTTTTTAAACAGAAGGATTTGAATACATTCACTCTTCTTCACACCCAACAGCATGGGTGCTCTCTAAGAAAAAAAATATTGACGCTGAATTTCCCACTTCCTGCACAAAAAATGCCAATAGCTGAGCAACTACTGATGAAACAGATGTATCCTACCCTTATTTCACTTCCAGTTCCTTGTTGCTCAAAAAAAAAGACTCCTGAATGCAGTTACCAGGAGATTTGAGCTGAAAAGTTCAAGGAATATCACATCACCTGAAACTGCATTTCACAGAAAACTTCGCCTATGACCAAAAAGTAATAATAATAATTAAAAAAAAATGGACCGTCATTTCCAGGTCCACCTTATCCAGGTGCGGTTTTAAGGAGGAGCTAGAGGAACCTCCAGGTGCCACCGTTAGGTCCCTCCTCTGCCCCCAGGCACTCAGTGATTCACCAGCAGCTGCCCTGCCCAGTGCCACAGCTTTTCCTTAGATCCCCAAAGCCAGAGGAAGAGCAGCTGCAAAGCAACTCTCCACATGCACTTTGTGAGATGTCCTCATGAAAGCATGCAAACATGCCTGCGTATAATGAAATGCTTACATTTATATTATAGTTTTTCAGCCACGTATATAGGAGGTTAAAGGTCCCTCTGGGTGGGTTTTTGAGCAACCTGGTCTGGTAGAAGGTGTCCCTGCCCATGGCAGAGTAGTAGATGGTGTCTAAGGTCCTTTCCAAGCCAAACTATTCCATGATTCTATGAAGCGTATGACTTCCCAAACTTAATATTGCATTTCTTGCTTTCTGAATGCTTGGCCACCCAAACTGAACCACACTGCATCTGATTGCTTGCTTAAAATAAATATCAGCTTCCATATGGGTGCACAACTCAGTTTATTTATTGGACACCATCTCCTGAATAATATTTGCCAACTTTCAGAGACAACCCATAGTAGAATTGTATAATCAAGCTAGAAGGAGTGCAGGGAATGGCCTAAACCAAGCAGTCATCACTAAAATAAAAGAGCCATAGTTATTATACTGATTTAATGACTTGAATAGAGATTTTTTGGAAGAGGAATGTCTTATGTTGATTTGATTCTGAGGCAAACAACATAGACATCCAGAGCTTCATAGCATAAGATTCACTGGCTGTGTACAGCAGGAACCCACTGCTTTGGAAAGAGTGTGGAGACTTCACATAGTTTATGCATAACTCCAAGGCAGGAATCACTATTCCCAAACACTCCTTGAAGACACAATTTGGATCAGTACTCTGCAGTAATAAAGACTATGAAAAACTGGAGCAAAAATCATATTTGGAGCAGGGAACAAAACCTAGGATGAAAGCATCCCAGCGATCAAGGAACAGTTTGGGAGCAAACACGGTATTAGGCCAAGAAGGATTGTCTAAAGGTTTATTGGGAGCTGTGTGCTTGAGGTTCTTCTCTTGTCCTGTCTGCCTCCCTGGAGCAGCAGGTGACCAAACAGATTTTCATAGTGTTTATGTTTTGACCTAAACAGGAACTGAGAAACAAAAAGCTGTGAATCTACTTCAGCAGTAGTCCAGGCAAAGCAAGTGCTGAGCAGCACCAATGCCAACCTGACTATTACTGATGGGAACCAGGTTGTGTCCTCCCCCAAGATGCCCATGAATGAATCACAACGGATAAAGTCACATTCCACCTATATTCTCACCCAGAAAAACTGACTGAATTCTGGAAAGCCTCATTCAGTTTTCTAGGTTTATATCAAAGGCAAAAATGCCCTCTAACTTCCCCAGACTACTCCTTTGCTTCCCAGGAAGCACAAACCCAGGATGCCACAGGGCAATTAAAAGGCTTGCACTGCCGAATAAACAGTGACAAATTGTAGATTAAGAAAAAAGCCTGTTATTTGTGTGAAAGAGGCAGCCTTTTCCGCCAAATGGATTCATCTGTCGTTGCTACTGATTGCTCCCTTTCCAGTGAACGTCCCCTAAGAAAAATGTAAATCCTATGTAAATCCTTTGTTATCACCCGACAATGTGCGTATCACAAGCTGCATGGGTTAGAACACAGGTCCATTTTTCTCCAGACTACGCCACTCCTCTTTCAAATTTCAAGGTCTTAATGTCTCAAGAGTGAGGTGGCAGAAGGCATTCAAACCCTCTGGGACAGGCTGAGGGAGGAAAGCCCTCACAAGAGGAGGAGAAGGGGAATCTCTTTATGGGTTTTGCTGCTGCAGTCAGCCCCACTGCAGTTCCTTCTCTTCGGGGAGATGAATGCAGGCTGAGACACAAACCCAGAGCTCAGAAGAAGAGCATCTCCCCACGGTGAGCAGGAAAGCATAAAGGAAGAGGAGGGAGGGAAGAGAGTACTGAGCTAAACAGCAGCTCAGAATTCACCTGCCACAGCCCTTTCCTCAATAGTTCATTCCCGTCTTTGTTCCAGGTTACCACATTCATGCCGCGTCGCACAGGTTATGATAGCAAAATATAAAACATAAATGTAGTAGCAGCCCCATGTTTACAAAAAGGCGAGCAATAGTTAATCTGAGAACTGTGGCACTCAGTATTTGTTACTGAAACATTTATCATTTAACCTGTGAAACACTTGGCCAACCTGCTCACCAAACCCCAGAAAGCTCACAGATATGTACAGGTCATTGAAAGCTACTTTACCTTCTGCCCTTCTCAGACAGCAGGATAGAAAATACAATTTATTGTCCAAATTCTACCCTCAGTACACTCTCATGTCACCCACAGGTGGATTTCAGCCCTTTGAGCGTGCCCCAGTTGGGATAACACCAGCCTGACTATCAACAACAGAAGTCCTAGTTTTCCAGAGGTCAGTGTTCCTCTTTGAAAAGCCAACCCCTGAGAGATGTTTGTGGAGCTGTGATTACAAAGATAAAGATTCAGCAGTTCCTGTTTGTCAGGTGGGCTTAAAAACCTCAGATTTCTGGGGTTTGTGATTACCTACTTCAATAGGTGTATGGAAAATCACTGTTATCAGATAATAATTTCATGAATGCACATCATTATTAAGGATGACTCCTGACACGTAAGTCCAGCTGCATCCAGGGAGTTGCAATTATTATTATTATTATTATTATTATTATTATTATTATTTATACTTTTTGGAGCTCAGCTTATTTTAAGGTCACAGGTACCCTGAGGTAACCCTGAGGTACCTCAAGGTTACTTCTCATGGTACAGATCATGTTACCTCTAGTTGAAGCTATAGATGTATACTGAACTATTGCAGATGTTTGTGTGCGCTTGCAGGCCGCGGTGAGTTGGGGTAATTTACCCTAACATCATCCTCAATTAAAGACTTTTATTTTTGCTCTCTCTAAAGACTACAAGACACTGCTGTCAAAGAACATTTTCTGTGTAGTGAAGTAGGCCTTGCTTATTTTGATCCTAGCTCTCATGAACTGAGATCCACCACAGAAAGAAAGAAGGGAAAATGCTCTCCAAACCATGCATTTCTACCCCAGTCCTCATTCCCAAGCCCAGCTGCAAAGTCCCTTTCCTTTGTGTGTTGTTTTGGCCACAAAGCCCTGCTCTGTGGATCCCTTCTCTGGTTCTGTCACATCACACATAGGCTACTCATCTCCATCTTATCAGTCCTCAGTATTCTGCTTTGGTCTCCATACACCATTAAAAACTCAGCAGGTGTCCTGCTGGAGAAGACTGGTATCAGAAACACCATGTTTTCCACTTGGAGATTTGGGAAGGGCTCTGATCTCCTCCCTATCCCTTTCTGAAGTTGCTAGACAAATTACCTTTTTTAAGGGAGGATACTGTGTCTGAAGGAGGAATTTGACCTCGTGCTAATCAGCTAATTGCACTAGCAGCACTCTCTTTCCTCACAGCTTTCAACCATTTCTGCAAGATTCATCCTGCCCAACAGCCCTTGACTCTCTCTGTCACAGCTGCAGAAGTGACTGCAAAGAGCTAATGAGGTGCCTAAAGTCCTGGTGAAGAACTGTTGAAGATCCAGGAAGGAGTGCCTCCATCCATGAGATTTTGGAAAACTTTTCAAGCTCTCCTCTCCATTTTAAGAAGTCTAAATATCTTCAGTAATTACATAACTCCAATAGTAAGAGAAAACTGTACAGAATGGTGATTTGTTAAACTAAAAAAAATTAGAAAAATGGAACATCAGATCCAAGCAAAGGACTTAAGTGCTGGGTTTTCTGGTGTCTGGCCCCAAAGCAAAAGCATTAGACCCCTGGGCTCTCCCTGCCTAGTGCACAGGGAGTGTTAGGTATCTCCAAAAAAGGACTCCTGAATGGAGTTACCAGGAGAGTGGAGCCCTTCCTTACACCTCCTCTCTGGTCCTGCTACAGCCTAAAGCCTGGAGGCTTAAAACCAGGAAGTCTGCCACAGCAGGGAGCAGCCCCGGGGAGAGACTCCATGTGGTGCATCGGAAGCCACGGAAAGCAAGCCAATTTGGAAATGCTGAGCACAAAGGGTGTGCCCAAACTCCAACCCGTCCTAAAGTACATGAATCAGGTCTGCAAAGTAAAAGAGCTCCCTCGTCTTAGGTTCCAGAGGGCCGAGCCCACTCCTGAGGGGAGACATCTGGAAGCTCTCAGAACTGAGTTTTGCTCACTCTTTTTAAACATGGACCAAGACAGGGATGCACACACCTTTTTCTTTCTTTTTTTTTTTTTTTTTTTTTTTAATCAGGAGACAACTTAGCGAAATCGCTGGCCCATGAAGTGAGAAATCTGGCTTCAGTGCTTTTCTTCAGCCTGGAGGGATCCAAACCACATTTCCCACCTCCCAAGCGAGGGCCCAAACCAGCGGGGGTAAAATGAGGTTGAGATTGGGGAGATAGGATGTGCAGACGCCTCTCCTTCTTGAAGCTGCACAGAAATGCATTCCGGGGGGCATGAGGAGATCAAAGAAACCTCCCGTAACCCAGACACACATAGACCACCGCTCTGCAGTCTGGTGGTTAGGAGCTCAGCTGGCCGACAGGGGCTCTGGGTTAGAGTTGCACTAGCTGCAGACTTTTATATGAAAATCAGTCCCAGGGATAAAAAGAACAGAACCGCATCTCACGGCAGGGAGAGGATTCCAGTTTCTCCATTGCTTCTCCTCGCCAGAGGTGCCTGTATCAAAGAGTCGGGAATCAGGGAGCTGCAGAGAACTGTGAGATATCATTTTTGAATCTATGGGCACCTTTGTCGTTTCTTTGGCGGTGGTTATGAGCAGAACAGTAGACAAAAATATGGGCCAGCTTGCATGTTTGGTGTTCCAAACTCAAGGATGGGGTGTAGTGAATAATATCAGAGATTAGAAATAGGTAAACATCCGTGTATGTTGCTTTTGACATTTTCTGGGCCCTGCAACCC
>NW_020956165.1:78164-79275 GCF_003031625.1 Empidonax traillii | reverse complement strand
GGGCACCTTTGTCGTTTCTTTGGCGGTGGTTATGAGCAGAACAGTAGACAAAAATATGGGCCAGCTTGCATGTTTGGTGTTCCAAACTCAAGGATGGGGTGTAGTGAATAATATCAGAGATTAGAAATAGGTAAACATCCGTGTATGTTGCTTTTGACATTTTCTGGGCCCTGCAACCCAACCATAAGTGAGATTTCCCTCCAGGAGGTTCTCTTTTTCTTCCTTTAAATTCTGTGTAAGTCTGCAATCACATCTGGATTCCCTGGAATCATATAGGGGAGAGAGAAAGGACGTGCTGGGGACCTCTGGTCCTGCTGAGACGGTGAAGTGGGTCATGTACCTGGGGCCAAAAGTAGGACCCCAGTCAAAAGCTGCTGCCAAAGCACGGGGCTCCCAGTAACCCTCCATTGACAGACTAGGCTTGTGAATGGGCTGACATATCTGGCTCATGGGGTAGGTGAGAAAGGACCTTGCTGCATTGCTTAACTGTGCCAGAGCAGGAGGTGAGAGTGAGCTGGAGAATTCTTAGTCTCAGTCCCTGAGAGTTAAATGATCAATTCCTTTCTTACCCCATCTGCATCCTCATTCATTCACTGCTTTTCATGGCTCTAACAACCCCAAGGGCTAATTCTCCCTATACTAATGAAAGATAGGGTTAATCAGTGGGTTCTCCCACAAACACATCCCTCAACTTCCTTCTGATGTGAGCCCAGGAGGAGAGAAACTGGTATACCCAGGTGCCCAGGCAGCAGCTTTCCCTCCAGAAAAGTCTCTTGTTCAAGGATATTTTTTAATTCCTTTGTGATTTGGGGCTGAAACAAAGAAAGAGTATTAGTCCACAAACCAACATGAGGAATCATTTCAGACAACTGCCATCTAAGTCTCTAAATATACTCCTGTGCTTATATTTGCACTTACCAGTATGGGCATTGCAGATGGAAATGCTGGCTGTGGAAACAGTAAGAGAACAGTTCTCGTATGTTAAGCTCTGAAAATCTCATTCAATTTTTAACAGCACTGATGGAAAGACCTCATGTCATGTGTGTGTGTGTGTTTTTGTGGTATCTGGAGATGCCCTGGCAGCTCAGGTTTAGCAGAGAGGCTGCCTTAA
>NW_020956165.1:0-77954 GCF_003031625.1 Empidonax traillii | reverse complement strand
CAGATGGAAATGCTGGCTGTGGAAACAGTAAGAGAACAGTTCTCGTATGTTAAGCTCTGAAAATCTCATTCAATTTTTAACAGCACTGATGGAAAGACCTCATGTCATGTGTGTGTGTGTGTTTTTGTGGTATCTGGAGATGCCCTGGCAGCTCAGGTTTAGCAGAGAGGCTGCCTTAACACAATCCCTGGCCTCACCACCTCTGCTAGATGTTTAGGCATGGAAAAGGAGTAAAGTTTAAACCTCCTTTCCAAGGTGGGACATGTTTAAGCAGTTCATGGCCTGGAACCTAGAACTTCCCATGGCCGTGATATGCATTAACTGCACTTTCTGAAATGAAATTTCTCTTACTCCTCTGCGTATTTTAGCAAATTCTCCCAATCTCATTTTTCAACATTTGCATCTGTCGCCGTTCATCTTGCAAATTAAAATATTTCTGCATGACACTCTGACACACAGGAGAGAGGGAAAAAAAACCCCAACACAAAAGCATTTCTCAAAGTAACAGAACTACAGAGCTTTTCAAACTTCCTGTTTCATAGCACTGATAGAAAAAGTACACTGAGTTCCTATGAAGCACCCTCCTGACATTTCCAGACTTATTAGCCAGTTTTCACACTGACTTCAATCAACCTCTTTAATCCTCCAAGGAAAGAGCATTTTTAATTCACCGATTGGCTGATAAGCTTGAAGCCAAAAAATGATTTACACGTAGATGAATTGTGCTTACAAGATGGAACTTCGAGCATTAGAAGCGGATCTGAATTTCCTATCTGTCATTTTATTTGCCACATTCATTTTTGCTCTGCCATTACCCTTGCTGATTATGATCTTTCAGCGCTATTGGGCTCCTGCTTCCACAGTTTTTAATCTGCCTTTAATCCCATAGATTTTAAATATTCCCCGGCACCGAGAGACTGGAGGCAATTAACTGCCCTTCTGATGCTCTCCTTATCAGTTGCCTCCTTGTATCTCTCAGAAGCAGCCTCAAGACACTTCCAGGCTGACAAATACTACCAGCATTTCTGATGAAGCAGCCGCAGCAAATGCAATGTGAAGTCCAGCTGCGTAACCTGATTCTAAAAAATCCAGTCATTCAAAAAAATAAATAAATGCGGCACAGGCATCTAAACCCCTGTTCCATTTTGACTTGATGCGAATGGAAATAAACAAAATATCCCTTTAAGTTTTTAGGTTGTAGGTTTTTCAGGTTTTTCTTTTGGCTTTGTTTTTGGTGTGTTTTTTTTTTTTTTTTTTTTTTTTTTTCATGAGAGTTAATTTTTGTCTCTTCCAATCTGATTGCTGTTTCAAATTGAAAAATGAGGCTGTTTTCCTAGATCTGCCTGGGCATTTCTGATGCCCAGAAAACAGATCTGCTAGGCAGCTAAAGATCCCTGGATCAGAATTCACATCTTTTTGTTCTCAAGCACTAACAACAAAAAAATTGGCTATGCTAGTTCACCTACCACTAGTTGATGCAGTGTAAATTTTTCTACCTTTTCTAGAGGATGTCCACATAAATTTGGACTGTGTAAACTCAGCTCTACGCATTTTTCCATTACATCAAAGATCTGATACCATAAATGAAGAATCAAATCAGTGTGACACAGCTCATGAAAAGATGTTTTTCATTAAAAACCATCTGTTTATTCACTAACGTATACATTTACATAACCCTTCAAGAATGCTAAACTTTCACTCATATAGGTCACATGGCAATAATAGTCAGGGAACACACAGAATTAAATGCAAAGGGACCAATTCTCTGTGTCTTTGCACCTAAAAAAAATGAATAATAGCCCAGCAAAACAAGGGAAAGGTGTTATTATTTTCATCTCCTTTGTGCAGGCACAAATTACTACCTCTGAGATAAATAAAAGAATTCATTTTTCTAGTAGTATATATACATATAGGTGTATATGCATACATATATATGTGTGCATATCTATATCATAGTTATAGATAATTTAAACTTCTTTAGTGATCAGAAAAAAGGTTCTACTTAATTCATAAAATTGTCATTACTACAGCCCTGTGAGCTGATAGTATGGTATGGACTGGGAAATTTACCCAGGGTAAAGATTTCATAGAATAGCTGAAAATATGTATGTGAAATTTCTGATCTTCTATTTATTGTCTTAAGTGTCTCTTTCCATTTATATCTTCCAAACAAATGGGAAAGTGTGTGTTAGAGAGAGGGAAGAGGAGGCAAAAATCCCTGTCAAGAAACAAAAAAAGTTCTGATTTATAATCCATTTTTTGGAAACTTAAAATCAGCAGTATCTGTCCAGGACAAAGGTCGTCCCAACTTAGGATCCTGTTTTAACAAGGGCTGAAAGCAAACACGCGAAAGTGCAGGCACATGATGGTACTTCCCAAATATGCCAGAAATTTGCAGATGGAGAGTTTTCTGAGCCAGAGATCATGTCCCTATATTTAACATCTTTAAATAGCTTTCCCTTCCATTAACTTCTCCAGTGGCCCCCTTAAACCATGTAGATTTTCAGCATCGACAGCATCCCATGATAATGAGTTCGCCGGCACGGCTACAACGGCAGAGCCGCTGATGTTCGGAGGAGATCTGTTGGGCTATATCACATCATGCTGGTTCGTTCCAAGCACCGGGTATATCAGATCCCCCAAAAAAGGCTCAGAAACACAAAGTCTTGGACTAAATTTATATTCCTCTGCTGAACCTAGTGATGGCATTCCAACTAAGTCGGAGGAACTCGAACGATTCCTGCTTGCTCAGTAGCTTATCTTAGGTTAGTGGAACTATGCTGATTCTCATTAGCTGAGAATTTAGCTCAATATTTTATTTTTGAACGTGTCTTACAGAATTAACGAATTCCATTCCAGTCAAGCTGATATATTGTGCTCACAGCTGCAGGAGCCGAGCAATTAAATTGATAATATTTGATGATAGTGTATGTATGTGTGTGGGGGGGAACACATTCAGTTTTGTTTGGCTCTCGAAACAAAGTCTCTGATTTTTGCAAGGTTGCAATTCTGTCTCTCCATGTGCAGTTGAGCCTGTCTTTTCCTTCCAAAGGGAGTGCCTGCATGTTGGAATTAAAATTTGCTCATGACTATCAGGCAGCAATCTGTGACTGATTTGTTCTCACAATCTGCAAGGCAGGTACGGAAGAATCAACTTCAGAACAAGTTTCTCTTTCCATATGCATCAGTTTGCAAAGGCTGTTCCATGGGTCAACAGGTAGCTCACACTTTGTGAAGTGAGTTTTCAGTGTCTCAGTGCAGAAGACCTCAACAAAGCCCTGGAAGGAGATAAGTTTCTTTGTGGACACATCTCCCATGAGAACAGGACCATAAGTAACATCTTTATTTTCCAGGAAGCTAACTTAAAATAAAAAAAAAAATAAAAAAAAAAAAAATTTTGTCCACTACTGGCCTGGACAAGATTTGGACCAGCAATATCAAGGTAGAAGTACCTCATTAAAAGTCTCTTTGTTTCCTTTCCCTCTTGTGCATTCCTGATTAAAGACCAGAAGAAAGCAGCCAACCGTCTGTCTTGGATCCTGAGCCAAAAGCATCTGAGTCAATGAGAATACTCCTTATTGATGCCATAGCCTCCAGAATGTATTGCCAGTGAGCTACTATGACATTTGTATGGACCATGCTTTACTCATTATTATCCCTGACTGTTTATATTTACAGATGGAATAAAACATATGTAGAAAAACTGTTCCTTTTTGTTGTACATTTGTGCAGTGTCTAATATAGCCAAGAGAGCAGACTTTGAATGTTATAATAATATTAAAGAAAACACACAATCAGACTGGTCATGCAGAGTTCAGCCGAGGAGTTTTCTATCTGCAGTGATTGGCATCATTTTCCATCATACAAAATAATTGCCATTTGTGTTACTTAGCATTTCTTATCAGCAATAATAGTAGTTCAATTTTATTAGTGCCTGTGATAACAAATAACTCAACAATATTTTAAAATTAATATACAAAACAGTCATGGGGATTTGTTTACTACTAACCTGCAGATACTTGGGGGCTGAAATGCATCAGCAAAGAGCAGGAAAGGACTGGGGGAACAGAAAGGTGCTAAACTGATCCTGAAACAATTGGTGCTTGTTCAAAGGTAAAAATACATACGTATATATGTACTTAGCAGAGTGATATCCCATATTAAGTTAATAATACTGCAGAGGGGGTTGTATACAAAAATAGGTTGGGGTTTACGGGAAATTAACAGAGCTTTGGTTAGATTTAGGATTTTGTTGTTGTTTGCCCTTTTTCTCGAGAAAACGTAAACAATTACCCAACAAAACCAGCAAATTGCGGTGAGAGCAAACAGATCGAAGGAAGAAACTTTGTTATATAACATGACAAACCTGTGGTAACCATCCCCAGTGTGTGTTGTTTGCTGTGACTTACAGCTTTGCTTAAGCATTTTAAAGATTCTTGCAGGTCTTTTTCAAGCTGCCAGCTCTAGCCTAGGAATTATGGTAATGTGCCACTTCTGAGCCCTCGGCAGGATTTGCAACAGAGAAATCACATCAGCCTATGCTGATTAACAATTCCATTCCATCCAGAGATTTATATAAAAAAACTATCTTACATTTTGCTTTTTAATAAGAACGATCGCTATCTCAAATTGAGTCCCAGCAAATTTTAATAAAGGCCCAAGGTTGAGTGGCATTTTGCATGCTGATTTAGCTGTGATTGCTTGCTTTTGATGAGCACCAGCCGGGCATGTATAGCTTTCCTCAGAGCAGGTTTAAAGACCAGTAGTAAGGAAAAGGATAAAAATAAAAACTTCCAACCAAAATTCGAGGTCTTTTCTTTCTATGATTGATTACTGAATAAATACCTACACATATCTCTGCATTCAACCCACAAGTAATATTCCCTACAGCAAAACAGCTGTTTTAATAGATTTTAATATACTCTACTGTCAAAATATGTTAAGTTTGAAGGCTGCAATTATTAAAAAAAATAGATATGATCAATCTATTTATCTATCTATCTTCATGACAACTCTTCAGTTTAATCAGCTGAATATGGATTGGAATAAAGTGATGCTTTTATTCTGTGTTTGTCCGAGGGTCCCTGTTTAGCCCAATTTTTGCCATTGTTTTGGGTAGCACCCTCAGTGCCCCAAATAATGGTGGCATATAGGTACGATAAGGTGTTGGGTTTCTGTTGTTACACAATAGAGATGGTGTCTGTTGGGGGCTATTAAAAAAGAGGGGCAAATTATCAGCATGTAAGCTTTTGTAGTCACATTTTCCCCTCTTCGTGTTTTGAGTAAAAATATGCATCAGAAATATTTCTTTGGAGAAAACTGTCTTCTGAAGATAGGAGGGAAAAAAAGAGGTTGCACAAAACAGCTGAAGTCAAGGCTCGGTGTCAGTGTGTGTGTGTGTGTGGTGTACACGTTAGGACAGCAGCAATGCCATAAAAGTGATCAGGTAAAAGCATTCCATTTGTTTTGATTCAGCTTTTATGGCTCTTCTTTTTCATCCCTCTCAATAAATTGTATTTCAGCTTCTCTCATTAAAATAGTAACCCTTTCTTGCTCCAACATGGGGAACAACAGAGGCTAGAAACCCTTTCATATAGGAACCATCCATCATCATTAGAAATAATGATCCTCCCACACAGTAACTAGTGCAATGTACGTGAAGGAGCAACTAATTCCCACCCAGTTTCCTTTGCCTCTTTCTCTTTGAGGGATTGCAAATGATAATTTAAAGAAACAGTGTGTGAAAGACGCCTTCAGTCACAGGAAAGCTATTTCCATCTTGTAAACTGGGAAATCGCGTTAGGTGAGACAAAAAGGATCCTGTATGATCTCAGTGGAGACATGGCCCTATTTTCCAGATTAATGTCCCATGTTGCTTTAGCACACACAGGGAACCATTTTTACTAAAATGTTTTTGTTTCATAGGGAGTAACAGAGGGAAAGAATCTAATGACCAGTCCACTGAGAGGCAACTGCCAGTAACCTGCCTTTAGCCTACCTGCTGTACTACTGTACATCACTTAAGCAAATACTTAAGTCCAATGCTTAGGCCCATGTACTTAAGTCCAAGAATATAGAATGGTTTGGGTTGAAAGAGATCCTAAAGATCTTTAAGTTTTACCACGTTATTTTCTGTGATCATGGCCCTGAATTAAAGCATCTCTGTAGTTTCTCTCTGTGGTTTGTGAAGAGAAGAGCATGTTCTGGAGGGGGATTCTGGTACTGGGTGAGACTAACACCTTGCTGGTGGTGTCCATCAAGGGGCTTCATGGATGCTGCCCTTCACGAAGGATCTCAGTGCTTGCTGATAACGCCTGACAGAAAAGACTTGGGGGAATTTCCACATCCAAAAAATTCACGGTCTCCAAGCCCCTCCTTCCACCATCTCACCCTGGAAGTGCCTCGGCTCATCAGGTGCCTCCTGGCTTGGCTTGGGCAGTCCCGCTGTGATCCGGCGTGGCAAGGCAGGGTGGCACCGGAGTCCCCTGAGGGACCCAATCCTGGAGGTATGCTGGGAACACACCCACCTCTCCCTCACAGGATCACACCCTTCAAGAATGCAGTCATAGCTGCTTTCTTCTTTTAAATGCAGCTGGCAGAGGAGGAGGCAGAAGTGCCAGTGCCCTCCACTTCTGTAATAACCTCAGGATTAAAGTGCTCACCTGGGAAATGGGACAGTGGGTCCCGGGCCCTCCTCAGCCCCAGGGGTTCAGAGTTCCCATTTCCCATGAAACCATCCTAAACTCTGAGTTATTGGGTGAGGGTGAGATCCAGGGCATGGGGAGGAGAAAGTATTTATTTCCTCCTTCAAACTATGCTGATGAGTAGAGAGAAAGAAATGAAAAAGCCATGATACCCCAAGGTGAATTTCAAGCAGAGCATGTGTGCATGTCCTAAGGATTAAAAAGAGGAATGTGTTACATTTCAGTTTCCACTTTTTTTTGCTGGATGAGGATTTTGCACTACAGAGCTATGGACTGAGATTTGAAGGATGTAGAGGGTATAATCTCTAGGGGGAAACACTGTATTCATTAAGTGTCTCCCCAACTCAGTCCTAAAATTGCCATTCCCCCTTTCCAACTCCAAATCTCATACTGTCTCTAGATAAACAGACATCAGCCAGAAAGAAAAGGCGAAATGCCCCAGAAGCCCAGCGTCTCTTTCTCCTCACAATGGTCATGGGAATCTGTTCATCTTTCCTGCACAGTCCCACAGCTTGACCAAGGAATGCAGAAATGCTTTCTCCACCCAGCATCACCTGCAGTTTTGTGGTTGGGGTACTCCCATGCCAATTGGGAAACATAGGTTTGAACCTCCCAGGCAGAGGCAAACCCAAAACTTGTCTTGCTTTTCTTGGGCAAGTGGTTTTAACCACTGAGCTAAAACATAAATGGTGAGAGGCTCCTCCTTTTCCTTTGGTGACTGTGTTTTTTGAAGGGAGCAAAACAAAGCTGACTTTGCTCAGCCCTTTGAAGACCTGCTCAGGTGAAACCTGGGACCTACCTGTCCCAGCCATACCTCCCTGATCTGGGCACTTTCACTCTGTGTTTTCTTTCTTGACCATTTACAGCTCAGTGTGGGGCTTTGGAAGTATTTTTTTAAGGTATTAAATGTTCTTCACGGGCTGACATGAGGTCCTAACATTGAATTGGGGGTTAATTCTGGGCATATGTGCCCAAGAGTCAGGTATTGCCATGAGCTTTCCCATTTGAAATAAGCATTAAATTCCCTGCATAAAGTCCTGTTTAGCACCTTCTGCAAATGACCAAACTTTCTCTGGTGGTGAATCATTCAGGACAGTGAGCTTTCTTCTCCAGGTCACCCCTTCAAGAAAGTTCACAGAGCTGAAAACAAGCAGAGTAACTGTAGAACCTCTTCTAACAAGACACCTCAACCCACATGGATGACTTCAGCCAGCTCCAAGAACTTCTGTGAATGTAGTGCCTCCTATCCTGGTTTGGATCAGGCCTTAAGGACAAAGTTGAAACTTCAATAAAGGTTTTTATGAAGGAAGGAGGGATAACATACCACAACAGAGATGCCATTTCAAAAAACTTAATGACTTAAGGCAGATACTCAGAAACCATTGAGATGACTGTGGGATGGCCTGGATCCTCAAAATGTTCTGCACCCTGGCTCAGACCCAGTTGAGCAATTCAATGCATAGTTCCTTTATTGCATATAACCAGGTTCAGTGGGACCACTCCTGCTTGTAGTCAAGAATGGGTTTAAATGTGCAGTTGGATGCAAGCCAGAACACTCAATACTTTGCCTAATTTAGCTTAAAAATATATAATAGGGCATAATGCCTGGCAGTGGATGCATCAGAAAAGTGAAACTTCTTATCTGCCAGAATTTTTTACAGCAGTGATATCAGCTTTTGACTTATCCCAGATATTTACTTAGGGTAGAAAAGTGTCCTGAAATGCAAGTAAATATGTAGGTGTGAAATGAATTGATATAGTTTTCTTCATTTGAGAGAAAAATACATTTCTGATATCACTATATCACTCTCTCTTACTGCTGAAATATGCCATGGGAGAATAAGCCACCACTTTCCATTTCTTGTCTTTTGAAGTTAATTTCCGATCCTAACAGTAAATCAGAGTTCTGTAATCTTGCTGATACATTACAGGGGAATGAAAATTTAATTTTTAATGAGATCTTTACTTTAAAAAAAAATACTTACAAAAACGAAGAAAGCCGTGTTCAATCAAAAGTGGGGCTTTGGCATGCGATGGCTAAGTTTAGAATGAAAAGTAACATCAAAGAGATGTCTTTTAGTTTAATTTCAAATAGCACATGCCACCTTGGAAGGGATAAATTCTGGAACATTTCTGTAAAATCTAGAAAATGCCATTTAAGCCTAAGGAAATCTAAATAATAAGCAAAATATAACACCCACTGGTGAGTGAACACAAGGACACCAAACTCTGTGTGTGGTAGTCAGGGAGAGTAGCACATATAAGTATAATAATCACAAGATCATGCTTCATATATCCAGTTGAAGGATGTTGTCTGAAAATCCCTATGTGCATCTCTTCTCCTGCCTGACTTTCTATAGTATGACTTGAACAGAGTCCCAGAAATGTTTTTGAATTTGGCAAATCCCTCCTGCCACATATCATATGGGCAGTTTAGGAATAAATAGCCAGGGTGATCCAGCAACTGGCAAAATGTGCACGCAAAATGATTTCTCAGTTGTGAAAACATGCAAAAATGTCTAGACCCAAACAGCGCCCTCCACACTGATGGCCACTTCGCATTTTCTGCAGGATAAATTTTGTGAAATATGTAGATCTGGTCTGCAAAAGAAGTATGAGGAGAGATTCAGTGGGATAATTTTTTAAATCCATGAAAGTTGATGGGCCTGGTAACAAATGGAGATTGTGAATGCCATTTTGCACACAACAAATGTGACATTGTGCCTGCTTTCCAAGAGTCAATTAAGGTCAGCGATCAGTTTTCATGGACGTTAGTTCTGACTCAAAACGCTTTCCAAAAGAAAAAACCCAATACAAGCCCACTTCCCTTCGGTGTGACGACCATTTTTACGTCAACGTTTTCACGGTAGCGTGAACTCCTTCCTGTCATTTTTCAGGCTGAAGAGAGCAGCAGCCCTTAGGCAGGAACCCATGAAAAGTCACACGCCATCCCAACGCATCCAGGCCATGACTTCAAATAAACGTCCGTTTCAAGAAGTCTGGACATATTACACTTCAATATTTGCTGGAAAATCCACCTCATGTCAAGCTGAGCAGTAGTGTCAGAGAGACACTGAATAGTCCCCCCTGGAAGAATTATCCCCTAAGCAGATAAAAACTAATGTCTGTGACAAACAACAACCTTTTGTCAAATCAGCACATTTTAAAGACCACATTTTTTCTCAGCCTAGGCCGCAGTTCCTATTTGTGCTTTCACACCATTGCTTTCAGACCTGATAAGATGCTATCAACGGGCCCTCTAAGTACTCAAGAACCACTTTAAGGAGAATCACTGGGGCAATTACCATAAGCAGTGAAAGATATGGTATTTATTGATGGGAGATTAATATTGGCCACAATGCAATTGATTTTTTCCCCTGCAGCTTTATTTTCAAGTTCTTACAGTGTTTTGTGGCCTGCTGTGGTCTTTCAGGTTTCTTTCTCTTTTAGATATGAATTTATTTTTAACTATCATTCTAATTGGCTGGAATTCTTCCAAGAGTCTCCAATTTACTCTTAGCGTGTTTGATATAAATTGCTCTAATTTAATTAATAGAAGGAATGATGAGTTGAAGAAGCTGGGAAGTAGGATCTTTGTGTTATTGGGTTTCGACATAAACATCCTAGATGCAGTAAGGCAGATCTTTTCCATCTAAGGCCAGTGTGGCTGTAAGAGCCATGAAACTAAGAGCTAAACCTAATGAAAGGACTTCGGTATGAACAAGGTAGATGCTGCAGTGCCTGCATTTTAAGTGCTTGAGACAGTGAAAGAAATCCTGAACCTGGAGTTTGGCTGCTCATAACGAAAGTGAAACACTTTTGGCTGAACAGAGATCAGCCAAAAACACTGACTCGATGAGCAGCTTTAAGCCTTCCTGCAGAAATGTGAAAAACAAAGAGGTGGGAGGAAGACACAATTTTCCAATACATTTCTTCACCCATGTGCTTCCAAAGGCTAAAAGAAGCCAAATATTGGTTTGGTTTTTTTTAATGGGTGAGTGCATATGGAGGTGAGTACAGTGTTAGAGGGCTGCCAAGTAGTTGGAGCAACTACCTACAAAGTAGGCAAAGGGTTTTGTCCTTCCTGAACTGCAGAGGATGCTGTATGTCCCTCCTTCCTTAGGCCCATGTGGGGTAACATCCTGCAAGGCCACTGAGACCAGTTCTTGGACCTTCTGAGCATCAAAGATCATAGAGCCATGGAATCATACAATGGTTTGGGCTGGAAGGGATATGAAAGATAATCTAGTTCCAACCTCCCTGCCATGGGCAGGACCAGCTTTCACTAGGCCAGGTTGTTCAGGGTCCCCTACAACCTGGCCTTGAACGCTTCCACGGGTGGGGTATCCACAACTGAAGATCACAGCTGATCCCTGAGCAGGCACTGAAGATCCAGATTATGGGTGAAGACAGCTGCAGTGGTACTTAGACACTTGTGTCCTTTGTTCTTACTAAAGCTTTGGAAATGCTGCTTTTACTTGCTCCTAGGGAGCCATAAAGTAAAATCAAGTAGGTCTTCAAGGATGAAATTACAGAAGAGAAATTACTAAAATGTGACAATTTTTGAGTGCCAAGAAGCAGACCTGGCACTCACTACATGGTGCTCAAAATAGCTTAAAATAGAAACTCCCTGGGGTGCCTTTAGCAAAATAAAAAGAAAAATTTCCCAAGACATTTCCTTTAATTAGACCAAGAAAGCAGAAATTTAGATATTAAAATCTAAAACCAACATATTTTTTTAAATTATTTCAGAAAATGTAATTTTATTTTTTTTATCCCCTTTTAACTCTGCTGTCTAAAAAATACTGAAGGGGAAACTAAGTCTTGCTAAAGATGCCTTCTAACAGATGAACCCATGAGTTCTGAGAAGTTCCACAAGATGAAGGAAGGTATTTTTTTAAACTTAAAAAGGGGTTCTATTGAAACACAAATCTTAAAGATCTTTTAAAATAAAAAGAGGTATTTTCAGACTCACTTTAGAATTAAGCAGAATCAAAACCAGGCAAAAGATAATTCATTTTTTCTTCTTGCATTTAAGTGTTTCTTCAGTTCTGCTTGTCTGAAAAATGCAAAACACTCTCTCGCCTGCCAAAAAGCCCCTCGTGGCAAGCACGATGCCTTTGCTGGCCAACGTGAGGACGTATAACTTCCCAACCTGGCATTCTTTGCACACACAGATTTCCCACTGATTTCAGCAGGAGTTCTGCACAAAAGGACAGAGGTTTTGGGTTAATGCAAGACTATGAAAGGGGAGAAAGTGCTTACTGTACTGAGAATGTGCATCTGAATTGGTTTTATCACAGCTGGCAGGGCAGTAAAAGAAGTTTATGCGCAATAAACAGCTCTTGTGGTTAGGGTGACGTTGTTCATTCCTAGCCTAGGATTTGGAAGGAGTTATTATTTAATAAAGTTTAATTTGATGAAGAGAATATTTTTAACGCCCTAAACGGCACTCTATGAAGATGACTGATAGGCCCAGCCCACTCACAGAAAGAAATGCAATTAATTGGTTTAATGAACTCACCACATTAATTAGCTAATGTCTGTGCAGTTTCAGAATGCAACTGAATGGGCAAATCCTGGAGAAGTTGTACTCTGGACTAATTCCCCCCAAGGCCCCTTTGCTCTTCTCTAACACAACAGTCAGGCAGGACAGACACAAAGCTTCCCTTGAGTGAAGGGCTTGGAGCAGGAGAGGCCAGCTCCATTCATGAAACATCCAATGCCATAAGGGAGAGGGGAGATGGTGGGAGACGCACTAATGGCAGGAAAATGGGTATTTCTTGCATGTACCATAAACAGCAATTTTCTGCGTGGACGTGTGAGTGCTGCAATATAAGAGAGCAAATGTGGCTTTTCCAGCCACCTGGCTTCCCCTTGGACAGGTCTGCTCCTGCCTGGAAGGACCAAATGACATGTGCCAGCGTATTTAAATACACGACGTGACTCAGCATGGCCAGCGATGTCAACCCAGGTCTCAGTGTGCTCTCAAAGCTGGATTTTGGACAGGAGCACGTCGTGAGTGCGCTTAGAGCTGGCTGGCATGAACTTCGCTCAGCTTGACCCTGACTGTGGTCCTATGCAGAGGGGACAGGAACAGATGGCAAAGCATCCCACAACTTCCCATGGAAGGAAAGTCAGGCTGAAAACGGGATGGGTGCAAACGCTGAACTGACAACGTGGAGACCTGGAGTTAAATGAGGTCTGCAATGAGCAGGACAGCAGATTGAACAGGTCACCTTTTCCTCACCAGCTCCAACCTCAGACCTGAGATACAGGAGCTGGGAATGGTTAAGAAAACCCTGGCTGAAATGGCACCAAAGACATTTATGACCAGCTGGGATGAGGGCTACATTAGCTAATGTCTGCAGGTTGTCTGGAGGTCATCTGATAAGCAGGTGCCATAAAACATATTTTAGTTCACTTCCTTTTTTAATCTCCCTGGTGCAAAGTATATTTAGAACAGGGAAACCCCACAGAAGCAGGACACTAATATGTGACACAACTCTGCAGCCTCTCGATATCCTCCAATTTTATCAGACGATCAAAGAGGAAGCAGTGAGCTGGGAGATGGAAGTACTGCTCATTCACCTCATTTGGCTGCCTCGTAGTGGGAGTTTTGCTTGTGTGAAGACTGACGGATCAAGGGGAAGAAGAAAAAAAAAAAAAAGAGACACGCTCGGTGTTAAAGGGAAGCCTGTTTATGCCTATAAGTAAGAAAGCTTGCTCAAGAATAAGTTAACTCTTGCTAGAGGATTATACCTGTAATGCTGGCAATTCTGGCCTCTGCATGAGCTGTAATATCTACTTGCATTACCTCACAGGGTGTTATGGGCCTTAATTAATTAATGTTTGTAAAGCGCTTTGAAATCCTCGGATGAAAGGCACTATAGAAGTGCAAAGCAGTTATTAATATTAATATTGCATAAGTGGCTTGGCTCCCTTCGCACCGCAGAGCACACCAACTCCTGCAAGGGCTGCAGCCCTGAATCAGCAATCTTCATACCACCAGGCAGGAGCCTCCCTTCTGCCTCCTCCTCTGATCTCTTTCTTTAGGACTTCCATGGACTCTCCTCCATAAATCTTCAACAGCCCTCTTATGCCTTCTCTCACGCAGGAGCATAAGCAGTGAGAACAGCACTTGTCAGCCCATCACCCCAGCCTGGTCCTCCTCTGGGCAGAAAGCTGCAGGCTGAGCAGATCTTGGAGCGATTAAAAGCTCTGTATTTGGGAGGTGGGACTTTACAGTTCTGTTTTTTCCCTTTGATACAAGACATTCGAAGTCCCACTTCTGCAATACAGAGAAGAACAAAGTTGAACTTCGGTGTATCACAGAGACTTTAATACAACATTGAGACCATTTTCAATTTTAGTCCTAAGCAGAAAGCAGTGAAGCCCCTCAGTAATGCTGCTGCCACTCCAGATTGTTTCATATTTTAAAAGAAATAAAAAAGAAAACTATTAAAATATACAGGTCATTTCCAAAAAGGTTCTTTTTTTCTGCTGAAAATCTCCCACCCAAAAGTCATAACCATACATGTAAATTGAGAGTCCTCCACCTCTCACAGGAAACATTAATGCATTGGAAGAATGAATCCATATAATAAACTACATGCATATTTTTGCTAGTTAGATTCTCGTTTGATGGTCTGTGCTGGTGAATAACAACTACACAGGAAATTGAAAAGAAGGTAATTGTCACTTTATATAAATATTCCATGAAAACATCTAAAGGTGAGTCAATTTAAAGTGATGAAACAGTTCTAAGATGGTTTTGGTCAGTACAAATTCTTCCTAATTTGTCTTGAAATATTACCTCTGCAATGAACTCTGAATAGTAGTGATAGCGAAATAACAATAAATAATAATGATAATATCAAACATACTGAAGACAATCCCATTCATGTGTACACATGCAGTTATGGGAGGTTATTTTTAACTTAGATGTGCAAAAATAAACATTAGTGTGATCAATTGGGAAAAAAAAAATTTCTTATTAATTGAAGAAAAAACAAATATCTGATTATTAGAACTGAACAGTTTTCCCATCAACACAGTAACAGATCACAAACCAGATTCCCCTGCAGAATCTGCACTGTCTGCCTATAGCATTAGCACTAGTTTGTACTTGTTTATGTGAGTGAGGTAACATATAAGTTAAAAACAAATTGGGCTAATGCACTTCAGCAAAACTCTTCTTGACTTTGAAGAAAGTTTTATCTGCGTACAGAAGGCGAGCTTGACTCAGAAGTGAAAACAATACCCTGCCAGTTCCACGTATCTGCCTTCACAAAGGAGGCAGGGAGAGCTTCCCAAGCTCCTTACCACAAAGAGTATAACGTTTGCAGAGATTAGGAACTGCTGAAGGCAGCTTCAAATCTCAGTTTGTTACACGCTTTGCTGCAGACTTGCTGTGAGGCAAAAAAAAAAAAAAAGGTGGTTCGGCGCACCGAGCGCATTTGCTGGAGCGAAGGAAATGGTGCGTAGGATGTTTTACCAAAAGGAGAGCAATTTGGCCCAGCCACTTCATTGCCTGGTAAGTACAGCCCAGCCCAGGAGTCAGGGCACACGGGTTTCTTTCTTGGCTCTGCCACTAACTCCTTGCGTGGCCTTGGGCAAGCTGTGCAACCTTGAAAGCCTGTTCACCCCCAAAAATAAGGATGATTATAGGAATTAGAAGGCAATTCATTAATGCATTAATTAACAGGCAGTGGGATGTTAGAGACAGAGCTGTTCTGATTCACCCTGGCAGCCAGACAACTCTGGTCCTATCAGCACCACTGCAGGGGCTTCCCTCCCCAGTGAGACCCCGGGAGCGGGGCAGGGGGAGAGCACCAGCGAGGCGAGAAGGGAATTCAGCTTCAGCAACTTAGAGTTGCCCTTTTTTTTTCTCAGGCAGAGGGAACCGGGAGAAGGGCACGGATCTCCATTGTTTGCAAAGAGCCCATCCCATGAGGCTGCTTGGGTTGAGATTTATTTTTGTTGCCATTTAAATTAAGTATATAGGCAATCCTGAGGCCGTTTGGACCAGATCCAGCGTGTGCAAGCACCATGTTTGGAACAGGGTGGGAACTCTCTTTGCGTTCAGAGACAGAGGAAGCACTTTAAGCCATGTCTATAAGACAGATGCCAGGGACCTATACTGGAAGGTGCTGAGCATGCACTGGTTAGCAGGGAATGTGATTGCTCTCTATAAATACATCGTAGGGAGGGGAAGGTGGGCAAGCGCCGCAGAGGGAAATGAGCTATTTAAGCAAAAGGACAATGTTGGCACAAGAACAAACTGGCCGTAAGGCTGGAAATTTGAAGATTTCTAAACATCAGAGGAGTGAAGTTCAGGAAAAGCCTTCCATGAGAGAGGAGCAGGGGCACAAAAACTAATTGAAAGGCACTGGCAGTAGGTTAACGGCTGTGACTTAAGAGCTGGTTGCTGGCAAGAGCAAGGGCGTGGTGGATTTCAGAGCAGAGATTGACCCTTCCAGGAATGACTGGGAAGGGCCCTGAAGAGCTGGGCTTTGCATTCACAATAATGCCACCGAAGTCAAGGGAGTTTCTTTGAGTTTACAGTAGACTGGAAGTGGGCAGGATTTGGCTTGGCACGCTGAAGCCTTTTATCCATACAATATTCGTTTACTCCGACAATTGTTTTGCTGCCGCTGTTCATGGGTCTTCCTGGAAGAGGCAATAAATTCCAGGTTAAATAGAAACTGTGAGAAACATTGTCACTGGGACATGAGGCCAAACCATTTTTTCTTTTTGAGTGCAAAGCTTAAGTCTGTTCTTCTTTACCAGAGGACTTAAATATGTGCTGAGCTGCCAATGTTATGCCATGGACTTTGCTTCGTGGAAGGACAGGATGTGCTATGAAAAAGCTTTTCTGCACCAGGAACACCATGCTGAAAGAGTGACATAAAGACCATTTCCTCCTCTCCAGATATCAAACAGCCTCCTGAAATCACTAGAAGTGTAGGTATGAAGGCAGAATAGCAACAATAACAGTGGAGCAAAAAATACAAACTCCAATCATTCATTTGTTGTCATTTCTCAAGGGAATGCTTGTTTCAGAGAAGTGCTGTCATCACTGGAAAGTGGGGATGCTCATCATCCCCTCAAGAGGCATCTTTCAACAAATTAAGGGTCAGTGCCAGAATCAAAGTGGATCCCACTGAATAAAGAGGTGACAGGCAGAGCTGCTAATCACCCCAGTGATATCCAACTGGCTGGCACCACTAAGCAACCTTCCATAATAGCTTGAGTCTCATCACTCAAGCATTTGTATAGAAAACATAAAAGCAAGAGTTGTTTGCAATTCATTTTACACCCCAGTGCCACTCTCGGAAGTTGCTCCTGGGGCTGCTCTCCCTTCAATGAAAAATGTTCTGGAGCAGTAATTCCCACTGGTTTTTTCAGTCAAGACTGAAATGACTCCATCGGTGATGGTACACTGCCCTGTACACGGAGCCTAGTAATGTGAAATTGCTGTGCACTGCCTCTCCCTCCCAGCCACATTTATAATGCTTATTAGGAAAGCCAGGTGCCGGGGCTGCTGTAACTAACTCTGTTGTTGGTGTCTCCCTTGAATTGCCTTGGCTTGTGTTTCCTACTCAGGCACCCAAGGGCAAGGTTATGGGGTTCCCTCCTATTCAGACATCATTATTATTATTATAGCTGTTATTATTATTATTATTATTCATTACTAATATTAATTATGCAGCATGTGGTAGTGCCTAGGAGCCCCAAACCATGGCCCAGAACCGCACTGCACCCAGCCCTTTACATGCGCTGCACAGAAAGACATTCCCTGCCCCAGAAAAAGTGCATGAGCTTGTAGTGGAGTAACAGAGGGAAGAATTTGCTACCTAGAGGCCAAATTCACCATGGCATGAAAAACTGCACCTCCCTTTAAACACATCTTTACCCTCTGAAACACATCTGTACAAGCTAGAGCAGAATTCATTCCCTTGAAGGCCAGAGATGGCAATAAAGACAGGGCCTGGAGATGAGGATTGTAGGTTTTTTCTTACACTGCCAGTAGATTTGTTTAGTCCAGGACTATAGACCTGCGTATGTTTTCAAATCACTAGTGCTGCTGAAAGCAACTGATGCTCTGCAGCCTGATGTCAGCAAGAATGTCGTGCCATTGAGGGTTGTATGAAACCTTCGTCTCAGATAAAACAAAACACAGCACACTTCCAGCCCCACACTTGTGGGGAAATACTCTAAAGTCACATTGATCAGAGACCTAGCAAATGTTTAGAAACCCAAGTTTTTCCTATTTCAAAACATATTTGTGATATGGTTTCGTGGGCATGGTTGTATTTGGTCGAAGATTGGAGTTGATCTTGGAGGTCTTTCCAACTTTATTGATTCTATGATTCTGTGTTCGCAATATCTTTCTTACTGCACTGTGAAGGCCTCAAAGTAGTTCCCGTATTGCTTAAGAAGGTAAGGTGTACAATTAGTTTGGATTACTGTATTTCATTATTTCCTTAGGATTTAGTCTGCAGCAATTAGAGAATACACATTTTGCACGTAGCATTACACAACGCGCTCCGACACCCGCGACGAGCCCAAGGAGCTGGATCCTGCCTGCCTCTGCAACAGCCCTTCTGCAGAAACCTGCCAAGTTACTTCATTTCTTTTTGCCTCAGTTTCCTCCTCTGTGAAACAGGGATGAGCGTAATTTATTGTAATTCCCTTGCAAATTGCTTTGAGGTCTGCTGAGCTCTATGATTTAAATGAGTGAAAGAAGCTTGACACAAGGAAGAACTGAAAAATGATGCTCGCAACAGCATGTTCTCATTTTCCTGCAACACTGACGCTTGTCCTGCAATATAACAACGTGTCACTTCAAAATTTACTGTAAACATTAATTTAATTATTACTTTTAAATGAAAGTGCCAGACATTTCAAGTCATGGGAAGTCTGTGTATTAACACCTCAAGGCCTAGGAAGCTTTCAGCTCTAAATACTGATGGTCACTTGAAAGGTACTTTCGCACCTCTTAATGAAGGGAGTGTGTGTTTTTACATCTCTCAGTGCTTTAAAGATTGTTTGTTTTTCTTCTTCTCTGGTGGGTAATTGAATATGTTTTCATGTGGAAATTGAGCTTTTCTGTTGCTTTCAGAAAGCTTTATGAGAAATGCAGATGAACAATGTGATTTAAATTTTCTGATTATTTTGAAAAAAAGAGCAACCCATTCTGAAAATTTCTTGAAAGGGTGAACCTCGCTCTAAGTGCAGATGGAGTTCACTGTTTCTGGCACTACCACTCACACGTGTAAAATCTGGCAGCAGCTCATACATTACAAAGAAGAGGGTCAGCTCCTGAAAAATCTAAGAGTCGTTGACCAGGTTGTACAGATTTCCAAGTATCAGGCTACAGGTGAGGACATTTTATATTGGCCATAAAGACTTTACAGAGTAATCACCACCAACAACAGCAAAATCAAAACCAAACAATCCTTTGAGTGAAGAATCTTGGCTATTTTCCCTCCTTTTTAGTGGATGAAAGTGATTATGAGTGAGAGGCAGTTTCAACCTAAGCCCCTTCTCCATTCTGAGTTCCCTGGAGCAATAAATACCTTTGGCTACAAAAATAATTAGTAAAAAATGATAACAAAAAATGGTAAAGGGTATCCACTTACCTCACATGAAGAATGAAGTATCATGTTGAGCATGTTATGACAATAATGTTATCATTATTATAACAATAACTGCTTTCTAACCCAGGACCCCAGCAAGGGGCCTAGGACTAAGCAAATCTCATGTGTCAATAGAAAATTTAGTCTCTTTTGGCTTCCCACGTAGTCAACAGAGGGAGAAAGACTTATTTAGGAGACAAAATTACTCCTGCTTCAAATCATCATTCCTGAAGTGTCAAGAGCAGTTTCAAAGCAAAGAGAACAGATATTATTTCACAGCTGCGAAAACCAAAGCACAGCAGGATCAGGGGATGAGACTTCTTTCGCAGTCCTGGTGCCCTAAATCAACACACTGCATGTTGGGTACAGACGACATCTGGAGACCCAGATGTCTTCTTCTGATCAAGTTATAGAATCATAGAATCGTTCAGGTTGGAAAAGACCTCCAAGACCACTAAGTCAAGCCATTAACCCATCACTTCCAAGTCCACCACTAAACCATGTCCCTAAGAATCACATCTACAAGTTTCACGTCAACACTTCTAGGGACAATGATCCCATCACATTCCTGGATAGCCTGTTCCAGTGTTTGACAACTCTTTTAGCAAAGAAATTCTTCATAATATCCAATCTAAATGTCCTCTGATGCAACCTGAGGCCATTTCCTCCTGTCCCGTTGCTTGTTACTTGGTAGAAGAGACCAACACCCACCTGGCTATAACCTACTTTTAGGTAGTTGTAAAGAGTGATAAGATCCCCCTTTGAGTCTTGTATTCTCAAAACTAAACAACTCCAGTTCCCTCCTCATAAGATTTGCACTCCAGACTCTTCATCAGGATGGCAGCACTTCCCTCTCCCTACAGACATTAACTTTCAGGATAAAGGGTGTTCTTGGGTGTTCTTAGAAGGCTAATGCAAAATTTCCCAGCCAGGAAAGCCATTGGTGCATTAGCATGACCTAATTCTGCCCACATTTCATTCTGTGTAGTCACCTCAGAGTCAAAGAGCTACACCTGATGAGAAAACAAGCATTGTAGGTGGCCTTGGTTCCCCCTCACACATAAAATGGTTGAGTTCCTTTTTGGAAGCTAAAAAGCAGCCCAGCACACTGGAACTGCTGCACTACCAAAATTTAGGTGTCTGTCTGACCTGCCTGGTTTTTACACTCAGTGTTCAGCCAAAAAAGAATGAGACTTCTCCAAAAATTGTTTCTAAAATGAATCAGCCCAGAGAAAATTACTTTTTGCTATGTTTGTAGGCAGAGCCTTAGGAGACTTACTGGTAACTTCAGTACCTCAGCTGAGCACTCAGTTGTGAGCTTCAGTGGAGGAGAAAAATGCACATAAAGGCAGAGTACCCACTTATTAAAAAAATTATTCCAAGCCATATATGGAGGCTGCCTCATATCAATCCCCAACGGGATTCAAAACATTTCTAATGGCCAAATGCATGTGTTTCTCTGGGGGTAAAACTCTTCCACCTGAGACTCTTCCAATCAAACGTGCATATATACCAAAACTGAAAGGGTGTCTGAAAAGACCAAAAGGGGGGGAAAAAACCAACTCAAACCACAAGGAATGCACTGAAAACCAAACTACAGAAACCTCAGAAAGAGAACTAACATCATCAGCGTCACCCAAATTCTAGCTGCATCTCATTAGTGCTTTCCTACACAGGGATATGCAGGGAAGTGAAGGTACGTCAGCTAACTACAGGTGTGAAGTCAGTGCCCATAAATTAAAGCACATGTGCATGTTCTCATTTAGGATTAAAATGCCTTTAGTGCCTAATCCTCCTCTGAGGATTAAACTACACCAATGTAAGGCGACTTCATTCCTGAATGAGGGCATCCCCACAAGGGCTAAATGTCTTTAGCTGGTGCACGTTGACTTCACACCTTGGCTCACTCACTTTCCTGCAAATGCACGGCCTGGGAACACTTGGCTGCAAAGGGCCAAGAAAGAGGGGACCAAAACTGCCACTGATGGAGGTATTAAGGTTGAGCCCATACTGAAGTTACCCCTGGAGCTGGTTTGCTTTGCACTGCAAGTCTGGCTGTAGGAAGGAATTTCTTCTCAAAGTTGTACATGGCCCAGTGGCAGTGCACATCCAACTGCATATTCAGGTCAGAAAACATGCTGGGCTTTTGACATAATCCAAAGGGATTCCTTCAGTGCACTGAAGTGAAACTGATGTGGCTGCTGATGCTGTTTTTTGCTTTCTGAGTGTTGTGTTCTGTTTCTCATGGTGCAGCCACATCTGTTCAGATATAAAGCCCCTTTCTCCCTAGAGTCATAGAATCATAGAATGGTTTGGGTTGGAAGGAACCTCAAAGATCTCCTAGTCCCAGTGCTCCTTCCATGGGCAGGGACACCTTCCGCCAGACCAGGTTGCTCAAAGCACCATCTAACCTGGCCTTGAACATTTCCAGGGATGGGGCAGCCACAACTTCTCTGGGCAACACGTTCCAGTGTCTTAGCACCTTCAGTGTAAAGAATTTCTTCCTAATATCTGATCTTAATCTACCCTCTGCCAGTTCAAAGCCATTTTCCCTTGTTGTATCATTACATGCACTTGTACAAAGTCCCTCTCCACCTTTCCTGTAGCCCATTCAGATACTGGAAGGTGGTACAAAATCTCCCCAAAGCCTTTTCTTCTCCAGGCTGAATTCTTTCAGCCTGTAGCAGAGGTACCACAGCCCTCTGAGAATCTTTGTGGCCTCCTCTGGACCCTCTCCAACATGTCCATGTCCTTATGTCAGGGGCCCCAGAGCTGGACACAGTACTCCATCTGAGGTCTCATGACAGCAGTGACCCCTCCCTTGAGCTGCTGGTCATGTTTCTTGAGATGTAGTCCAGGACATGATTGGCTTTCTGAGCTGTAAACATGCATTGATGAGTCATGTTGAGCTTCTTGTCCACCAGCACCCCAAGTCTTTCTCCCCAGGGCTGCTCTCAGTCCCATTCTCTACCCAGCCCAGTGTTTGTGCATGGGATTTGCCCCAGCCCACGTGCAGGAACTTACACCACAAGAAGGAGACCAATGAAAAATTATCTTTCAGTTTTTCTTGGTTTGCTTTTCTTTCTTTCCACTCCCAAGTAATTGTGGAAAAAGGTGACTAACCCTTAATGTATACTGGATCTGGAAGAGTGTTAGTAAGAGCAGTGTATGTTGTGAAGACCTGAAAAGTTTTTTAGAGGAGAGAGTAAAGAGTGGCAGACACAAGGGACTGAATTTGATGGCTCAAAAATTTCTTTCCAGTCCCATCCACGCAGTCTCACAGAAAAGCTATGCACAGAGAAAGTAGGTGGTTGGTTTCAATGCATGAAAACTGTGAGTGCTAAGGCCCACTCACTCAGTGATAACAACTTCTGCATCTCTCCTCTATTTCCATGGCATGCAAGGCCTAATCTTAACCTGAGCCACAACAGTGAGTGCCTGTCTGTAGCTTGGACCAAAATACAAGCATCTCTCCTCATTTCCAAAGTGGAGAATCCGAGGCTCACAGCAAGGTGAAAAAGGAGGATAAAGCTTCCACAGAAACCTGCAACAAAGGGATGGGAGAAAATCCTATTTTGTTTCCCTTTCTGTGCCCAGTGCCACACTACCTCCTCACTATTGCAAAAAAAAAAAAAAAAAAAAAATCACACAAACAAGCCTTTTGCCAGGCTGGTTTCCAGCTCTCCAATGTCTGTGCTTTAAAAAACAAGCACCGCATGTTCCACCTCTGCTGAAGAAAATAAGGAAACAACCATGATAAGGGAAGGACGGGTCTGAAGTGGTGAACCGGGGTAACGGCTCTAACCACACCAGGAACTGAGGTGCAGCTCCCCACCGTCGGGGCAGGTCGCAGCCAGGAAGGTGCCTCTCGGCTGCTGTTTGCTGAGCGCTGGCACTCGACGCGTCCCGGCCGCAGCAGGGATGGGAGCTGCAGCTCCTGCACCCATCAGCTACAGCGCAAGGCAGGCCAGGGCCTCTTCCAGATCAAACGCATGCCGATCCCTTCTTTCGCTGCAGAGCAACCACAGCTACGTCCTTCAGCTGCGCTGATTAAGATTTCAGTTTTACCGCACCACGGGAGAGAGGCAGATTAAATTTTTGCCAGGGCAAGTGTTCCACTGAGCTCTGCCTGTGTTGCCTTCACACGGCTGTGTCGTGAGCAGGAAGGATTTGACAGGTGGCTTTGCTGTGAGAAAGGTGGCACTCTTGTCCTGGCTACCTCGCACAAGCCTCATTTTGCCTCCTTGAAAACAAAGTTTCTGGACACAGGAGGGAAAAAGCACTTTCCGCTGGTTGATGGCGGTGTAGGCATGAAGAAACACAACTGGGAATTTCAATCCACCCAATGGCTTGTTGGATAGAAAGCCAGCTACATACCATATCCCTAAGTGCCCACCTGCAAAACCTGAATTACCAAGTGGCCAACTCAACTACCACAGCAAAGGTGGGGGCAATCCTTCAGTCTCCTCAATGTCTGCATGAATCCTGGGATACTACTTGCTCTCTTCTCAACCCTACTGGAAGTCAACAGTCCAACCTTGCATGCTTAAATTTCCCTGAAACTCCTCTCTTCTGGAAAAGATTTGAGCTCTTCTGCTTGTTTTCAAGGCCCTGAAATGACCTAAAGAAGAGCACACTCTCACTCCAGCAGTGACACTCTGGTTTTTTCTAGAGGAACGTTCCTCAGGGTAAATATCCACCTTCACTTTTGTTCCCACCAGGTTGTGCTGGTAAAACTGCAGCAACCAGGATCTAACAGGGCACTAAGGACAAAGCAAAACATGAAACAGTTCCTCCCAAAAGGAGGATACAGGCAAAAATGACTGTTGAGCAAGCCATACAACCTTACAATAACGCCTGTAAACCAAAACATGTAGGGCTTTGTTCACATCAGGCTACTGCATATATATCTTTGTATATAGTACAACAACATCAAAAACAATGCTAAGAAAGACAAACCCAGGCACCCTGGATTCACCCACGGTGATGGAATCTCTGAGTTTTGAATCTCAACACCCTCCATATGTGGGAGGTCCCATTGCTGCTTGGGTCTACTAGTCCATGCAGATGATTTATGCAGAGAACCAGGAGGAAGATACGTAGACCACCTGCCACCATGGCCATCATCACCAGGATCTCCTGCTGGTAGAGTGGAAAGTCCAACAGTTTAATGTCAGGGGAAACCGGAGCCTGCAGACTATTGCAGCTTCGAACAAACCCTGTACATAACCCACCTCTAGTTCCCCAGAGGCAGAAACAAGGCACAAATGGGCCACGCTGGTGCCAAGAAATGCCCAACGCAGCATCTAGTAAAAGCAATTGAAAAGATTGCAGAGACTTTCTGGAATGATCCATTAACATTTTTATGATAAAATGTAGGTGTGATGGGTCCGAACCATCTCCTTTCACCTCCTTAGCACGGCAGAGGCCGTAACACCTGTGGAAGCGATACTGCTCACTCTGCCAAGAGACACGAAACTGTGCTGACTGAAATATGAACATAACCACACATTGTGTGGATCTGGGTTAAAATGGAGAAATTGTACCTTTCGGTCTTCTTGCATTGAGAATATTAACAACGGCAGGAGGGGAAAACACGTGTGGAAGTTCACAGCCTCCTGCTGAGCTCTGCTCAGTCAGGAAGTCAGCTATGCTGGCTGTGTGATGGCTGGCATCCCAAACCCAGGTGAGAGTGAGGGGTTAAAAACTGGGGCATCTGGGTCTTTTGTTTAGTTAAAAACAAGTTGCTGGTCTCACTGTAAGGGTAACCAGGTGAGAAGGACTGGCCTGGGATACAGAAGAAGTTGTGCCATGTGTCTGAAGTTCTATTGCAGCCATGGGAGTCTGTTGCTGGGGTTTCACCTCATCCTGTGAGGAGGAAAATGAGAAAGAAGGCATAGATTTTGGTACTAGACCCACTCGTGGAGATGCTAAGTGTCTGGGCAGGAACTGAAGAGATGTGATGCTTCCCCCAGGCTGGAGGGAATGAGAAGGATGGTGGGGAGAGAGAAGGAAGAGAGCTGAAAGCAAAGATCCCATTTTGTTTCCTCTCAGTTTCATTGCAATTAAGGCTCCTAATTGAAACCAGTTTTACCCAAGGTTTACTGTGGTGGTTGTTTTCTTTCTCTGCTGTTAAATGCAGGTGTTTCACACAGCAGGAAGTTGGCACGAAAGGGTAAATTTCCAAAACGCTGCCTGTACCATTCATAAGTTTATACCCGAAGAAATCAGCATTGTGAGGAGTCCAGCTTTGCAAAGGAGATGTCAGCTGGGAGAGGAGGACAGGTGAGAGAGGAAGAAGGGGTGGGTAAAGGATGTTTGTCACAGCCAATGGATGGAGGCACTGTGGGGAAGGTGTGAGGAATGAAAGTCACAGACTGGTTTGGCTTGGAAGGGACCTTAAAGATCACCTCATCCCAACCTCCTTGCCATGGGCAGGGACACTTTCCACTAAACCAAATTGCTCCAAGCCCCATCCAGCCTGGCCTTGAACACTTCCAGGGATGTCAAGTAGGATCAGCCTTGATCTGCTGCAGCATATGACAGCCCGGCCCAATCCTGCCTTAGTGAAGCAAGGAGAAACTTTCTGGGTTGCCATGGGGGAAGTCTTAAACCCCATCATTTTGTGTTGGATCTCTGCAGAGCAGAGCTGGCCCAGATGAAGGATGATCTCCAGGGAGCTGTTTACCAGCCTGGAAGTGGGCTGCAACTCTGCATATGCTGCTTCACTGATGTGGAGTGAGTGAAACGTGAACCCAAGTAATATTAAAATTGTAGTGTGCCTACAGAGCCATGGGGGTGTGTGTGATGCTTTGCAGACAAATAAAATTCTGAAGGAAAAAATATACATATTTTACCCTAAATGAAATACCTTCACAGAGACCTGTTGCATACTCTTTTCCCTCATCTTCCTCAGTATCTAAAATATAATTTAATAGTGCTTTGGGATGGAGAAAATAGACATATATTTATGGACAGTGAACTTGGAAAACACCTTACATAGCTGCTTGGAGTTGCTCAGTGGATGAGAGAGAACAGCCTTTCCCAGCTCAGGAGAGGATGTGATGGTGATTTTGGATGTTACTACGGGGTAGGGTAAAACCAGTTTCATGTAACCTCCTCCAATTTTGCCATTAATTACTCCTGGAGCAAAAAAAAAAAAAAAGCCCTTGAGCTTGTGAAACAGCTTTAGAGCTGGGACACAAGGTGTGGGGAGGCTTTTTGCTAATACATTTCTGGCTGCTAAAAATCAGTCCTCTGGACGCAAAAAGGGCTCTGTGCTGGAGATGCAAAAAAGCTCCTAGAGCAGAAATCAGCTCTGTGCTCAGGCTCCATCCTGCTCTGCAGCTTCTATTTACCTATAGAGCCTTGGCCTGGAGGAAGCTTGGGTGTTGCAGACCGAGGTGGCTGCACATCTCAGCCATTCCATCCAAATGCTCCTCCCGGAGAGACAGATTAAAAAAAAAAAAAAAAAAAAAAGAGAGAGAAAGAATACTTTGGCTAGGAAATAGGTCGCCGAGCTTTGGTTTTTAACCACAAGGGTAATCATTTTCCTATCACACCACAGCTCTCTGCCCTGTACCCGCTCCAGCAGCTGCTCCTGGGGCAGAGGCAGCCCCGATTTCCCCCCAGCCAGCCCCAGGATCGTGTGGTGCAGCAGTGCACAGCCCCATCTTGTTCTGTACAAATCAGCCCCTGCTCGATTAAGCGGCGCCTCTGGGTTGCACGCTCGGCAGCAGCAGCAGCCTAATGTGATAAAACCCGTGTTTATATCACACACAATTAAGCCGTGTATCACTCAGGTGCTGTTTTCAGAGGAGCGCAGCAGTGTCACGGGGTTAACCACCAACGGAAGCTGAAGCTTCAACAGCCTTTATTAGCTCGGCAAGTGCTCCTAACCACACTCTTCCTATTTGCAGAAGAGGCATCTTCTTTCATGGGCCTCCTCTTGGGCTGTGGAGGTGATATTTACCAAATAAAAACTGTTGCTGCACCTGTGTAGTTCTCATGTGGCTTTCACTACCTCCCAGGTTAACCCATTCCTCTCAGAGCCTGTTTTAGGGAGCATTCTTCACTTTCATTTGGGTTTTCAAGAGGGAGGATGGGGGCAGAGCCTTCCTGGTGGCACCTCAGTTTTCCTCCTTGTATTTCTCAGCAAGGTGCTTGGCTGACAGGGACACAGGGCAGTGGGTAGTTGGGAGAGGGAATGGAAATGCCTTCAGATCCGGACAGTTTCTCAGCTGCCTTGGCTGCTGTGTCATGAGGCAGACATATGAGAAAGGCTTAGGGAGGTGAAACTGTTTATTTCTCTGCATCCTTGGGGTCCACGCCAGCCTCCTGCTAGGCTTGTGCCAAGCTGAGGAGGTGAGGGAGGTGCAGGGCTGTGTGGAGGGAGTGTTTTGGGAGCACCTGCCAAATTCATAAAGACATTAAGTAAACAACTTTGTGATTCCACACGTTTTCTTAGAGACAGAACCCACCCTCATCTACATCCAGGTCCTTCATTCCTCATTCCTGCTTTGGTGCTGCTTTTGGAAGAAGAAGAGGTGTGGGATAGACTGCTTTTTATCCAACAGAGGTTAAATTTACTGTCTGTACACCAGCCCTGAAAGCTGTGTGGGCACAGCAGGGGCTGGCAGCAGGAGAAGAAGGAAACAGAACCAGAGTACACTGTCATCTACTGCAGACACTTCACCCAACATTCGTGCCTCTGTCAAGCTCCATATTACCCACCCAAGCAGCAGTGGTAAACAAACTCCACGTGAAACTCTACAACTGCTTCTCTTCTGCTGGTCTCCAGAGAGACATTCCACGGGCCAGGTTTCCCATATCCAAGGTGTCTTTGGGAAAATACCTTCAAGCAAACTTTTTCTGAGTGTAGGGTGCTGCCAGGTGATGTACCCCAGCTGCAGTAAAGCCCTGCAGAAAAGCCTCTCCCACTGCTGTGATTCTTCATACCCAAGGCTGTTGCTTCCTGCATACCAGATCAGCTTCACCAGGAGCACCTGGCAGGTGAAAATACACAGCAGGGCAGGAGCTGCAGTGTTGGTCTCCAGAGGTGAGAATGACAAACCCTTGCCAATAGCTCACCTGGGTCCAATGAGCAGCGAGAGAAATTCAGAGAAATAAAAACCCCAAGGGCTACTGAACACAAAGGTAGCCCCTCTGGTTCAGATGCAAATTACTGACACCTGGGAGGGTGTTTGAGGAAGTATCACTACATGATTATTCCCAGGTTTTTTCCAAGGTATCTGTTGTTTGCTGTTAGCTGTAACACACTGCTCTTCCCCTCAGTGCCCATTCCTCTCAGCTATATTGTGTTCATCCTACAAGGCTCAGTACAGCTGACCTGAGTTCCCTTCTGACCTCATAATAACCATTGTCTCAATTCTGTGCCACAGTTTCAAACAGAAAGGCTTTGAGATGATGGTGGTGATACCAAACACTCAGAAAGAGGGAATTCACCCTTGCAGACTCTGACATTACCTTAAGGACAATGTGAAAATTTACCAAGGAGCAATTCTGTGTTCTCTTTTATTTGTCTTCTGATCTGGAGCATTTAGGCAGCCACACCATTAAACTCATCTTCATCACTCTGAGAGATGGACATGAGCTCTTTCCAAAAAAAAAAAAAAAAAAAAAAAAAAAAAAAAAAAAAGGCAGCTTTTGTCCAGTAGTCATAGAAGCTGGTGCTTCTTATGACAGTGGAAATGAGCATCAGGGAGGAAAAGGGCAGCCTGGATGCTGCTTCAAGCTGGTACAATCCATTCCTTGAGGCCACCAAGGGTAAACAAAGGCAAAAGTGTTTCTTGCAAGCAATTCTTCCCTTTCCCCATAGTGGGTCTGAAGTCATTGCTGGATGAATGTTACAGCAAGAGAGGGCAGGACTCTTAAATCAGTTTATGGTCCCTGTTTTCCTTCACCAGGTGACTAATTAGTCCCAGATGGGGCTCATTACATTTCCCCTGTTGAGAAAGGTGCCACTTAAGAAACCCTGTGGCAAAACCCTGTTCTCCAGAACTAGGGAAACCATAAACTACCTTACTGTGAGCAGCTCCTCTCTCTCCCCATCATGTCCTACCTCCTTCATCTTCCCACTTTGCCCATAGCTGGACCATGAAAACTCAGTTTCCGTACTTCCCCAGCCCTGAGTTGTTTCACAAACACAAACCTCGATGTAAAGTGATAAAAGACATCCTGTAAACATTAAATAAAAACTTTTAAAGAAAATATTTAATCTTTTCATTCTGTATTTTGTCTTGTGGCCAAGAAGGCTTAAGGATGTGGGACTTAAATTTGCTCTTTTTACCTTGTTCTGTCAGAAAAAACACTGCGCCACTTTGGGAAGCGAAGGGTGCTAATAAGTTATTGGAGAAAAACCACATGGTCAGATGCTATTCCCTCAAGCCCTGAGGGGAGATGTTACCAGCAGAGGTGTGACAGTACTTCAGTACTCTGAGACTATAAACAGAACCTTAAGCAACTCATTTAAGACAAATCATTTTAGAAATGAAGCCTTTACTTACTCATCGACATAAAACCTCCACTCTTTAATTGTCTATCTCATTCTGTGAAAGTGCATTGAAAATCTACCAACATCATAAATAGAACTGCTCAGTTAACAATCGCTTTGATGTCTAAAATGAAGTCCACATCCCTACTCCCCCTGTCTACCTGTCTGTTTTTTTGAGATTGTCTCTGTTTAGGCCAGCATTGCTGGGCTGGTAGTGAGATAGATGTAAATGAGCTACAATGAAAGATTAATTACTTTTCATTGGAGGGAGTTTCTTACCATGTACAAAAAAAAAATTACAAAGGTTTTCTATCTCTCTAGCATCCCAAAGCAGAGAAGGGAGATTATAAAATCAGGGGAAGGTAAAGTCCTCCCTGCTTCCCTCTGAAAAACAAATTGGGTCTTTTAATCGCAATCCCCATTTTCAAGAGCCACACAACTTGAATTTAGTCCTAATAATCTCCCTACTTTTTAGTGGGGTGCCTCATTTTGGTTCTGTAGGCACTCCACAGCACTGATGGCTCAGGGTGGGGAGATCAGAGTAATGCAAATCCCTCACTGCTTTCTGGTCCTGAGGGATATGGGCACACACAGCAGGTTGCCTGAATATGGCACCCAGAGCCCCTGCCTGTCCTTTGCTGAACATCTCAAGCCCCAAAAACTGAGACTCCTGTGATGATATTCTGAATCTGAGGCATCCAGATCTAATGTCAGAAATCTTTTTGTGCTCTATTGAAAACCCAGCCCTAGACTGGTAAGTGGGATATGAGGGATGCTGTCAATAATTGGATGTGCAAAATAGCTGAGAAAGAGCCCACCCACGTCTTGCCTGACTTAGACAAGTATCATCCATCCCTCATGTTCATAATTCCTGAATTATGCTTCCAAAATTCAATGTGTGGGACCTGAAAAACACCTACTGTGGAGGGGGTCTGAGCACAGATAAACTAGACCTGTTGCCAGTACACTGGAAGGTTAATTAAATGAATATGGCTTTCAGTAACTTCCAAGCTAAACAATTTGCCAAAGCATTCAAACTTGCTAAATATTGGAGGTGTTTTGCCTCTATTGGCTCTGTGCTCAGGCATCACAGGATGATTCGTTCTACCAATAATTCATGTGCCTGCATGTTTTAATGACAACTGAAATACCCTGGCATTTCTGGGCTAGCATGTGTGTTATGATCTATGAGCCTACACTCCCTCTACCTTCACTTTGAACTGAACTGCTTTATTAAGCAACCCCACTACCCACCACTATCAAACGTGCCAGGACCTGTGAAGTTTTCTTGTGCAGTGCTGTCTTTGAATCCCTTCCAAGACCCAACCAGTAGCACCAGTATTCAGACACTGTAGGATGATACCCACAGCCAGTGAACTAAAACTTCCTTTGGGAATCTGTAGAAACCCAGGGAGCCTGTTTTGGATTTTTGGTGTTTTGTTTTGTTTTTTTTAACAAAACCAATTGACACACAATCTGCAGTCATTAGGACAGGGAGCTAGAAATGAGCATATCTGTAGTAAAAATCTCTTTACGCCTGCCTACTTCCCCAGGAGACAAAGTTGCCTGTCCTAGGGGAGTGGAACAGGGCGCTCTGAAAAGAGGAATATAGCAAAAAGAGGTTCTTCTGCCTTATCTGTACTGCACATGAAGCTGCTTCAGAAGCTTATTTCTAAGGATTTTTTTCTGATATTTACTCTTTTATTGTTACAAAGCAGGTAAGATATAGAGCCTTAGATATCCATGGTCAGATCCCTGAACGCGCTCATGCATTTCAAGTGGTATTAGATATTCAAGTAGGAATTTGGAATGAGATTTAGTTAGCAGATTAGGGTATCCAAATCCAGGTGTTTATGTGTTGACCTATGACATCCCACTGTGGCTAGTGTGGAGGTAGCAGTGTTGTCAGTGACTCCTTAAGATTTACTTAAGATTACCTTAAGGCAGACACTTTTTTGTTTGGCCCACCAGTCAGGGATCTTTTGTTGGTTGTGACTGTACTTTCTAGGAGCTTCATCTGGTTGGCCACTTGCCAGCACCTGATACCTGGAGTGAAACCCTGGAATATCCATATCACTTGCACCAAACTGTCAAATACAATTTGGGATCTATGGAAGACCTATTGTCTTCTGAGCAACGTCAAGAGGAAGGACGTGTCCTAGAGCACCTCAAAGGACACTCAGCACAGGCTCCCCAGGGAAGAGGTGACAGCACCAAGCCTGGCAGAGTCCAAGGAGTGCTTGGACAACACTCTCAGGTACTTGATGGGATTCTTGGGGGTTTCCTGCGCAGGGCCAGGAGTTGGACTCAGTGATCCCTGTGAGTCTCTTCCAGCCCAGGATATTCCATGATTCTGTGATACATGTGGCAAATGAATAGTGCAGAGAAGGCAACAAGGGGCAGAATGAGTCTTCTCATGGTTGAGCCATTTTGTGCCATGTGCCCTCAGGGCCATGGTCTATTTGTTGTTATAGACTTGTCCTTTGAGTGTATCTTTTTGACTCTCAGGCCTCTGAGTCTACCAGATGACTGGTCATTATACAGGTTACACAGCCCTCTTGTACCTAACTACTGTTGAGTTGAAATAGTACAACTGAAACTAAACAGAAAATAAATTAAAAAAAAATCCAGAAAAAAAAAAAAGAAGACCCACGAGCCAAAAGTCTACCTGAGTATCAGTCTGATCTAAATGTCCTCTCATCTTGGGATGAAAGGGCAAGGACAGCTTTGCTTCTTCTGACCACCAAACAATTGTTCTTTATGTGTTTGTTTGCAAATATATATTTATTTATACTACAGCACTTCACAGCAAACCAAAATGGCTCCTGGCCAAAATGTGCACAGTGTTTTTCTGTTTAGTCTCTGTGAACAGCTCCCAGAAATGTCTGGACAGACACAGAGAAAGTTTGGAGCAACACCTACAGCTTGTGTTTTGCTGGATCCTAACAAACACAAAACAGGATGCAGAATTGGCAAGAGTCAGCAAATGAGGATCTCCAGTTGTGTTTGAATATCTACTGGAGTTGCCATGGGATCTCTTCTCTCCAGCTCCCAGGTTTTTTTCCATGTTCATTTTTTTTTAGAGAAAGCCAAGAATGTGTTCCATGTCCCAGAGCCTTGATTCCCAGGTGCCAGCACTAGGGACCATTGCTCCCTCTGGTCCTCAAGGCTTCTTTCCTATGCCAATAAACATCCACAGGTTTCAGAGCACTTCTGAGACTCCTCCAGTATGGAATCATAATGTGGCCATGGCATGGATCCAGCCCCAAGAGCCCAGAATTTCTCCTGAGTTCAGTAGTTTAACCTCATACCTGTATAATCAGACAGAAAAAAAAAAATCCCAGGAACAGGTCTCACTTAATGAATTAACATGCAGCTTTCTCCTTCCAGCCAATACCCCCAAGCCACAGCATTCTAATTCCCTTCATGTCCCACACTGGTACGTTTATACCAGCAGATCTGCTCCGGTAGGTGTGAGTGGGATAGGGAGAAGGCAAAGGATTTTTTATTACTTTTACTATTCAAAGGTAATTAAGCAGGGCAACTTTTGGGTGTAACCAAGGACTAAGCCCCCTTTTATTGCTCTGACAGGGTAAAGAGGCCAAAAAAGGCATTTAAATTACCATTACCCTCAACAGTGAAACTCGCAGTCAGTCCGAAAGAAATTCCATTTGTTTCAGGCTCACTGACTTCAGTGGAGCCCTCAGTTTCACAGCCCTGGAGAATATAACTTTATCAAATCAAGACTGTTTGCCAAACATTGCCCAGAGAAGTTGTGGATGCCCCATCCCTCTCAGTGTCCAAGGCCAGGTTGGATGGGGCTCTGGGCAATCTGGCCTAGTGGAAGGTGACCCTGCACATGGCAGGGGGTTGGACCTGAACAGTCTTTAAGGTGCCTTCCAACCTAAGCCATTACATGATTCTATAGTTCTATGCTCACTGTAGCCTTTGCAGCAAACGCAGAGAGCGGGCACTCACACAAATGTCAGGAGGTGGCTGCAGTGCCAGCGGCGAGGCTTGTTTGTGTCTGCAGGGAGCAGAGACACCTGAACGTCCTGCTTGTAAAGGAGGTGGTCTCCTTTCACCTGTCCTGACCATCGGCATCTTCTCAGTTAGCTGGGTTTGATACACCCTTAAAAACCTTGCCCTTCTCCTCGGCTCAAACCTCCCAGTGGGATTTGCAGATGCTCAGCTTCAGGCTGGCTCCAACTTTGCTTACAGCCTAGTTCCTGCAGTGACTTGAGCAAGGATAGACTGTATCACTGGATCTTCAGCATTTCCTTTATCTGTTATTTAAAATGGTAAAGCTTACCAGGGAGATGAATACAGGAACAGAGGAGTTGAAAGCTTTTATATCAGCCCTGTGCAAACAAAGTTAATGTGTCTTCCTTGTGCTCTAAGATTAACTGCGATTAAGTGCTCCAATATGAAAAACGAAGACAGAAAAATAGAAAAGTGTTGCAGTGCTTAGCCGTCCTTCTTAAAATAACTACCATTGTGTTAGGCTTAAAAGGCATTTGCTAAAGATTTTGTGAAGAATTAAGCTTATTTGTTATTCTTTTAAGATAGAAACAAGAGTAAAGGAAAAGCTGTTAGTCAACATTGTCTTAGAAGATAAAGGTTTCTAGATAAGAGCATATATGGGTCAATAGAAGCTTCAGTAAATATCTTTCTTGATTGACAGGTCTCTTGAGAATTTCTTAGCTGGTTTAATGTCACCTTCTTTCTTTTTCTTCTCTTTTTTTTTTTCCCTACTTTGCAGTAATATTAGCTGATGGGGACAAGAAAGTTATGTCACATTTATATTTGACCAGTGGTGAAACCCAGAAAACAGTGAGAAGCAATCTAAGGGCTGGTGTTTGCACCACATCAGCCTAATTCAGGCATCTTATCTAGAGGTTCAATTAAATGAATGAAACAGAGTCATTCTAGACACTAATTTCAGATTATTTCAGGAGCTGGACTTCGATGATCCTTGTGGGCCCCTTCCAACGCAAGATGTTCTATGATTCTATGATTTTGAATGTCTCCATCAGGGGAGACTTTTCTCTGATTTAACTAAACTCATTTAAAATCATCGCTCAGAGCATGGGTAGAAAAGAGCTGTACATTGCAAACCCCAGGCTTTAGACTTGCTCAGGGGACTGGGCATTGATGCTTTAAGCTGTTTGTCTGCAAGGTGTAACTGTCAGGTGTTAAAAATTGCAAACCTACCTAGAAGTCCTAAGGCAAAAAAACAAAATTCAAAGATCTTTTAATTTACCATCTGTGGCTAGGGTTGTTTTTTTTCCAGTTTCCACTCAGCCACAAAGATTAAAAACAACTTACACCAAAGAGGTAAAAAAAAGAAAGAAAAAAAAAAAAAAAGAGGAGATTCTCAGATGATAAGCTCATTCCAGAAGCTGAGCATTTATAAGGGATTCAAAACAAAATAGGCTGAGCCACGGTGTGGATGTGTCTGTCCCCCTGGAAATAACACCTCACTCAGCCAAGATGCCCTTTGACTTCAGCGTGGCTATCTGAGGAGTCAAGTGCTGCTCAAAGCACTGATGCACAGCACCCCTGAAATGGATCCAGCTGGGTGAGAAATAAGCTGAGACTACAGTGCAGCATCCCTTGAATCTCAGTCTTAAATGATAGCCACCCCCAGAAGAGATTCCTGTGTTGAACAGTGAAAAAAATAAATAGCTCTGCTTTGCATCAGGATGCCAGATTTTGGAGCGTTTGAAGCTCTTCACGCTGCTGGAAGGGGTAGGAGAGAGCATGCAGACAGACAGACAGATTGGGGGGCAGGAAGGCACAGTGTTTTGCCTACAGTGAAAAAGCTGAGCCTGTTTATTATTTCCCTGAGTGACAGCAAGTATCTTATTTCTTGTGGACAGATCAAGATGGGAGCAAACGTCTTCCGAATTTTCTTGGGAAATCTACCCCCGAAAAAAATAGGGCTTTTAAAATGAACCTTAGACTAGTTATTGAGCACCTCTACCAGGGATTTGCAATAGCTGTCAGCCATGTCCCTGGGGCATGTTGGGTGAGGCACAGATGGGTGTGTTGGCAGAAGAAGTGCCCCCTTTCCTGGGCATTGCCTTCAGTTCCAGCCATGCTTTGGAGCTGGCTGCCAGCCCAATTCCCAGCAGGCACCTTACTGTGCCTCTGGCCAGGCTGAGACTCCCATGGCTTGCCCCCTCTCAGCAGGCAGGGAAAGGAGCAGGTCCTCCCTGTGGGTAAGGTCACTGACTCCACAGAGCTTAAGTGCCATCTTTGGCTCTCGCCATTCCATCCTGATGGTTCAGAAGTGCTGAAAACCACCAGAAGAACCGCCAGGATGAAGCCCTGGGTCCCTCAGCCAGCAAGAGACCCCAGAAACCTGACATCCACAGAAAATAAAATGATGGGTCCGTGTAGGAGATGGATAAAGACTCCCAATGTCTCCTTCCAAAAAAGAAGAGTGATGTGAATCTACTGGAAATGTCCTTCCCACTTCCCCCCTTGTAGTTCCTCAGCTCTTCTTTCTGGGATCACCTGAGACCCACGAGTGGGGACAGAGCTACTCCAGAAAGCTGTCCTGGGAGATGTACTGCCTGGGAAAGGAGATTCCCCCTGGGAAAACAGACACAAACACAACAGCTGATAAAAGCCTTTGAAACACATTGTTCAGTAAAGACAAGCCTGGGGAGAGAAGATGTTTGATGAGACACACAAAACTTCCAGAAAAAATATTAACGGGTTTCAACTCATGCAATTTTCAGTGAGAGTTAGAACCAAATGTATGGATGGAATTCATGTATTAGCCTTCCCCACACATCCCACTGCTGGTACTGGCTGCAGCCAGCTCATGTGATTTGAAATTTGATTTATCCCCAGTGCAAAGTCCTGTTTAAAATTCAGTAACGCATTTATTTATTTCCAGGCACAACCTATTTCCCTGGCCTAAAGACTGCCTGAGAGGCAACAGATAGTTCTGCCTTGAAATGTGATATGGCAAAGCCTGGGTGATTTTGGCCTGTCTCAATATTGTGATCACTGCTGGGAAGTAAAAGTCCTTCTCCTGCAAGCTGCAGGGACAGTGTGTGTGGATGATCACGAGCATTTCCATACCCCTCACATCCATCTTAAGTAGGAGGGGTGCAGAGAAGAGCAGCACAAGTTTTTAGGGCTGGCAAAAGCCACAAAAACCATGAGAAGCTCGCTGAAGAAACTACTAACTTGTGAGCCCGCCCTACCCAGCCTGAAAATGCCCTGGAGGTGTGAACACTGCAGAGAAGGGGGAACTGGCATAGGAGAAGAAATCAGCAGGGACCATGTATGAGGTGAATCTTGAAGGTCACAACCCACATCTAGACCCTCACAGAGGAGTCAGTGGAAATAATGTATCCCAGCACGATTTTTATGTGGCATGAGAGATAAAAACAGAAAAATTGAGGGGGCAGGGGGGGAACAAAAAAAAAAAAAACACAAGCAAACAAACAAACACAAAACAGCCAAGGCAGAGAAGAACAAGAATGACATTTGGTGAAATGCTTGTATTTTTCACAGTGGTGGGTGAGTGATGCTGGCATTTCTTCATACTCAAGTTACAGAGGATGTGCATGTGGCCACACCAATAAGATGATTCAGAGCTTCAGCTCAGGCTTCGAAAGCTCAGACTTTCGTTTTCCAGAAGTTTGCACATCAGCCATTCTTCCCCAGAGTGGCCTGGTCTCCCCATGCCTAACAACACAGACCTCCATCACACTGAGGAGGAAAAACAGCTAAAATGACCGTATCACTGACAGATCAACAGAAGGAGAACAACAAAAGGCCAGTTTGAAGTCATTCTGGGCCAAAACTTGGTAGATGAGTGCTTCTCCCATGCATCTACCCTGGGTTTTCATCCTGAGACACTGTGCAGATCCAGACAAGGCCTGGAAGTGTGCGTGGAGTTGAACAGAGACCAGCAAACCCAAGGCCTCCATCTCTACACTCCCATCCCCCTTCCTCCTCTGCCATTATTAGCAAATATCTGATTTCAAAATACCCCCCTAGAAAATACATTTTGAAGTTGTGGGTTTTGTCTCCCCCTCCATGGTTTTTGTTTTTTGGTTTTGCACTTTGCCACAACTTGTCGGGGGGACCTGGTTGGTTGCTTCTTCCTGCTGTTTGTTTTCCCCTTTGCTTTTCACATGGGGGAGGATGGCAGAGGGTGGAAGCCAGCGTGCTCATCATCAACAAACACAGGGCAGGTGGAGGTCAGCCCAGCAGCAGACTGGGTGCCTGCTAAGGAGCTGCAGGGGCAAGGGCCCAAATAAAACCATCATGGTGAGGGAGAAGCAAAAAAACAACAGTGCATTTTTTGTTCGGAATTTGTTTTCTGTGGTCAGTCTCCGTGCCAAAAAAAAAAAAAAAAAGTTAATTCATGTGCATTTTCAAACTCCTGGAGACCCAAGACGCTGATGTGTGTTTAGGAGATTTGAGTTCTCATGTGCGACATGGATGTCATGAAGAAAATTAATATCCCTGGGCAGGGAAGGCTGGAGGGGATGGAGAAAGTGGGGAGGAAAGCTGCTAAGCTAAGAAATGATGAGGTAATCATAACATAATTTCCTAAACTGGCTACTAATTAACCACAACTCCTGAGCTTAGTACTGTGAACTGACTCCATCGTAACCCAAAAATCGCTGTGAAAAAGAAAACAAACAAACAAAAAAAAAAAAAAAAAAAACAAAAACAAAAAAAAAACCAGCATATTTTTCAGTGACAGTGCTAGCCAAAGAAATTAATACATTTTATAGGAGTTTCTTTGCTCTCTTTTTTTCTTCCTTTTTTTTTTTTCTCCCATACTTGTACATAACATGCCAAAATTTCTTGTCTACACAGAAGACAGGGCATGGGCATTTTTTGGCATAAAATAAAACATAGATGCAACTAAAGCATAGGGGAAGTTCCCTTTTGGTGCTTCTCTGTCAAAGCACAGAGATGAGCAGTGCCCAGATCAGCCTGATGAGCAGTCCCAAAGTGTTTCTCACCAGCACCTTCCCTTGCCAAGCTCAGCCTTCTTTGGGTTTTGAGTCACCTGCAATAATCAGGACCACTGGGGTCAGCCTGAGAGATCTCAGGAGGAGGAAATATAGCACATACCACCAAGATGTCTACATAAAATATTCCTTGCATGGGAATTGCTCTATGAGAGGGTAGGAAAGACCTAACCCCTTGCTCAGTTAACAGGCATTACCCACAACCTGTTTTCTTTAGTGGAGGAAGAGGTCCAGCCTGCCCCCCACATTAATTCCAGATGCAAAAGGGCATCTGTCTAAGGAATTACAATAAAGTAAATCCAATTCTCAGACATTAAAAGGTGCAGTGCAGCACAGCTTCAGTGCAAAGCAATGCTGAAACACAAAGCAGCCAGAGGCTCAGTAAAGTCAGATAGAAATGAAAAAGAGTTAAACTTTCATGAAGCTGTAAAGTCAGATAGAAATGAAAAAGAGTTAAACTTTCATGAAGCTGTAGATATTAACTTTTAAAAGCCGATGTACATGTTGTGGGGTGGCAAGAAAGGAGGGGGCGTCACCCAGGACAGATCAGAAAGGGAAGAGAAAAACAGGTGTGTCAGAAGTTTCTCTTTTAAAGTTGGACCCCGGTATTGATAGTATAGTTTTGGTTGCTTCTGGCAACAGAGATGCTGAGTTAAGGGAGAAGGTGAAATGTTGAGACAGGGCTATAATAACAGCAGCACCTCCAGGAGATGGGGAGTTCATCTGAGAGGAAGGCTTTGGAAAAACAAGCCAATATCCTGGCCAGGAGCCACAGAAAGTGAGTGGGGAACGGGGTTGGGGACATGCCAGGCCTTGGTGAATGGGAAAGAAGGAGCCAAAGTGTCAGTGGAGAGGGTTGAGCCCCTCTCTTTCTGGCATTATCATATCATGCGTTGGACTTGTCCCCACGCTTGCTCTTCTCACCACCTCTTTCTCCCTATAGCACTGCTGAGGAGCAAAGCTGGGAGCACAAGAGATTTGGCCATGAGGGAAAGGAGGTGGAGACTAATGAGGGGGCTAAAATTCTCTTCTTTCCCCTCCCCATGTAAACCTACACCTGTGCATCCCAGCTGTGCTCACAGACAGGGTTTTAACTGGGACCTTTATCTTACATACTTGAAAGTGCTTACCTGGATGGCATATTGGTGAGTGTATAGATCAAATCAGTCTCATGCAGGTGAAAGTTGTCTGCCATTAGAGCACTTGAGCATGAGCTAATAAATGCAGCCAATCTTCACAGCTAAGACATTTCCTCCCTGTCACTCAGCACCAGCTCCGATCTGCAAGGGAGAGGTCACAGTGCTCCTGGCTCCAGCTCAACCTCCCTTCTCCGAATGCTACGTCCTCCAGCTGAGGGGTAAGATGTCACATGCAGCATCCATTTCAAACTGCTGCTCGTGCCGTGCTCTTCATTCATTTAACATGAGCAAAATGAGAGATCACAGCTCAGGAGGGGATCCTCAGAGCCACGGGGTTCAAGGGAGATGGACTGAGCAGCAGACTCACTGAATTTAAAAAAAAAAAAAGAAAACCAACCAGGCTTGGTTTCTCTTTTTCACTTTCTGCTTTGGTGAGTAGTGGAAAGAAAAGTGTTTCCATGCAGTGGGCCTCTTGAGTATCCCCTGTGAACTTTAGCATTGCCATTGTGTCTGCTTGTAGACAGTCAGAGCCTCAGCTGGTGTAAAGAGTCATAGCTCCCCTGCCTTTACTAAATGTTCTTCTCTTCTACCACAGCTTCCACCCCCAGACTCCACATTATCAGACTGTTCCACCACCAATGCTTTATGCAGTTGGCTGCAGCCTGACCCTCTCTCAGTCACATTTTTTTTTTTTTAGAGCTATCTTATTTATTCTGAAAACTGAATTTATTCTAATTTTGTGGTGTTGTTTTTGGAGATGAGGTAAATATTTATTAGAGAGTTTCTGCTTTTGTTCTTGCATTTTCTTAAATATGAAAAATAAAATGACCAAAAAAAAATATCTCAAACAGAAGCTCCAGGCACATCTCTATGTCACAGGAGAGCAGAGGACTAGTTCTATCTCCTCCTAAAAGGCAGAGAAACACTTGGGTCCTTTTGAGGATCTGGATTCATTTCCAGAAATGATTTGTGTATTTAGGACCTATTGGGGTTAAACACCTCAAAAGAAGATCGCTTTCATTTTAACATGTCTTTTGAAAAAGAAAGATCAAAATGATGTCTCCTGAAAGCTTTTCTTTTAAATTTTGAAATAGGAAATTCAACCAAACCAGTCTGGCTTTTTGGACGGGCGGGTTGGGTTTTGGGTTGTTTTGTTGGGGTTTTTTTCCACAAAAACATCTCAGTTTGAATGAATAAGTGTTTTCAAAGAAAATTTCAGCCTTAATCTCTCGATTTTATTCAAAGTCATAGTTGAAACCGTCACAAGGTTGTACAAAGTTCTCCCTAAAAAGACATAGCACACAAAAATAGGTAGGCTTACTGGAGCAGGACGCTGATTCTGGTTCCTTTGGCATCAGACAGTCCTAGCAAGAGACAGAACAGGTTATGTTTGAAGAAACTTTCCTTTAGTGACTGAGGATTCTTCCAATACCCCCACAGGAGCACAGTGTTTAGGTAAAAGCTACGATTCTTTCAAAACGATAAATCCCTCTTGAGCTTGTGAGAGAATTAGAACACCACTGATGCAGCTACAAGCCACGTGCATCTCCCTGGTTGCCTGTTAAATAGCAGGAGGCTGCCACGGGGCATCAGTCACACCTCATTCACAGGATCCCCTTTCAGCACCACTGTCCTCACTCCTGCTCTTTCGCACCCACCCGCAGCTCCCGTGACATTCACCATGTGGCCTCTTTCACGTGCCTCACGCTGGGATGCAGCATTCCCAGGGCCAGCAAAGATTCCTGGTTTTGCAGCGAGATGCAGCCCCTTGCCACCGAGAACGGCCCCACTCCTCCTTCCCCAAGAAATGGGAAAAGGAGGGAAAATGTTTCATGCAGCTCCTCGATTCTTTTGGGGGAGGTGGAACAGATGGCCAAGGTGCTCTGGCACTCATATATAGGTTTTTTTCTCTCCTTTTTCGTCCTTCTGACTTCGGGAAGACCCTCACAAACATAGCACAATCTTCCTTAACACGGTAAGAGTAAAATCATAGCTTGCCTTGATTGGAGACTGTGTGTTAGCAGTGCCCAGCTCAGTCAGGGCTTGCATTTTAATTAGAATCTCTAATGGTGAAATAATACGAGAATAATCCCAGTAAGTGCTTTGCCTCTGGCAACTGCAGATAATACTGACATTTCAGGTGTTCCCTAGTCTGTATCCATTTTTTATTATTTTTTGTCCTACAGCATCAGCTACAGGTCCTTAAACCTGATAGACAATATCCTCATAAATAAGCATGGTAAGAGAAGTTCATTTCTTGCACAGGTACAGTCACGGGTATGTATCTCATTGCCTGCATTTCAGGAAGCTAATGGACAGGGAAGGAGTCAGTGAAGGAAGCCCTGAGGGAGCTTTTTATTCTTCTGGCTTTACAGGAAGCCCAGGCCCACAACTTTGGGATCAGTGCTGCATAGTAGAGGAGTCCTGTTCTCAAAGGAAAGACCACTCTGTTCATCATTGTTATACAACCTGCACAAAACAGAAATTTCTGCCTCAAGTTTATGGAGCAGGGACTACTTTTGAGCTGGTTTCAGACAACAATTAGAGCAGCAGGATTTTGGACACCAATTCAGGTCATAGGAGACACCCTGAAAACCCTAGTAATAACCAGTCATCCTCTGCTGTCCTGAAAGCACTACTGGGATGTTTTAAAAATATTGACATTTCCCCTTTGGGCTGATGTATTTAAGTACTACTTTTAAGGCATTTCAGCTTTTTGAAAGCAAAGACTAAGTCTAACTTCCAGTGGAGTACATTATTAGTGAAGTCAAGTCTGCACTAAGGCCAGTTGAGAGATGCAACTGCATAGGACAACAAAGCAGGATAAAGATCATATAAGAATTTAAATGTTATCTGACCCATTTTCCTATGGACACAAAATTATTGCAGTTTTGTTTTCGGATATGATAACACTGGAAACAGGATCTGAGTATCCAGCTGGAAAAACGGGGGGAATGGAAATAAATGTAAGAAACAATGACTACAGATACACTTAAAACAGTTGCAAAAATGCCTTTGCTTCGCTGGCTTAGGCCGGTCCTCTCTGCCAGTAAGTTAGGCAGGACTGTGGTTTAACAGTTTTGCAGATGCTGCGAGGTAGAGAGAGAGCAAGGGGCTCCTCAGACATTCACACTGGTGGCCCTGCCTCTGTGTGTCTCTCTTTTTCTCTGATCTGTTAACTGCAGCCTTCAGTGGAAGAACGGAGAGGGGCAGAAGTGAAGATGAATCATCAGTACCTGGGCACAGAGATTGTGATGAACAACACAGAGGGAGCCTAAAATGAAGCTGTGTGAAGTGAGAGTGAAAACCAACCTGAGCAGGGTGGCCTGTTCAGAAGCTCTTTGCTCTGCAGTTTGGGCTCCTGTGTATCAGAGGGGTCACAAGTAGTTCCCAGCTCCCTGGGAGTGCTGGGCTGTGCTCCCAGTGTGCAGTTTCTGATGGATTTGTCCACCAAAATCACAGGTTTCTGAAGACCCGCTGAGTGCTGGCTGACTGTTAGCTAAGCAGGCTGCTTCCTTTGAAGGTGCCAAACTGCACTAAAAGTAGTTAAGGGCACAGGAAATGTTTCCTTTTTCCATTTAGGCAGTTGTTGTTCTTGCCCCAGGGATGTTATATGAGCACAAGTGGGAGGGATCCAGACCAGCACCTCAGGAGAAGAATTAAATGGCCCTGGAGCTGGTGAAGCGTCCTGCTTCCACTTCCCTGTAATCTGTCAGCTGTCCACTGCCTGCTAGGGACCAGCATCATTAGGTACATGAAAGGGGAAAACAAACATGCCCAAAGCCCAAGAAAACAAAGCAAACAGGATTCATGGTCTGGTGGTTAAAAGGCAAGCACTGAGGAGTAAGAAGAGCTGCCTTCTCTTGCAAGCTATGGCACTGTAACTCCTTGTTAGCATCCCCTCCCTGGGCCTCAGTTTACCCATCTATAAAAAGGGTATGGTTACCCCTCCCTGAATACATTAGGAGGGCTCCAGAACACCCACAACCTAATCAGTGTTACAGGTTATTCCAGCCTCGGCAACATGGGAAAAAAATCAAAGCTGATTTATACAGTCGAATCATTGCTGGCACTGACAAACTGGTAGAGACAGTCCTGTCAAGTATCATATTTGGAACATAGGGATTAAGCCGTTCATTCCTGTCATTTTTTTTTTTTTGTTTTTTTTGTTCCATGCAATGGGAGATGTATATTGCTTACACTGATATTCCCTCTGCCTGGGAGGTAATGTGCCAAAATGAATAATGCCAGGGAGTTTCGGCTCCAGGGAAAGGCCACAGCAGAGCTTCCCATAAGTCTGCTGCTGGTGGGACCCCAATGCAGAGGAGGTTGGCTGGGAGGTGTGTTCTCAGCTGCACTTTCCCCATACACCTCTTCCCTGATTCTGTCCCCTGCGTCACTAAACCTGGCACGATGCCACCTCATACATGGGAGATGCCATCAAACCATGGTCACAGCGATGGCAGAGGAGGGGAAACCATTTCTGCACATCTCTGTTGGTTGGACCTGGGATCTTTGTTTGTGTGGGTTTTGTTCACACCTTCCAACCAAGAACGTTAAACCAGCAACATTTCTTGAAAATCTAATCCAAGAACAGTGTCTGTACAAGTTTTTTAACGCAGCTGAAATGCTCACACATCACCCTATTCCTACTTGTGAGAAAACCAGCAGCACCAGGAAACATTCCACTTCTCCTTCCAGCATATTGTGGATTACAGCCCTAAACCTTCCCTTTTTACATCTCTCTGAACATCTGACCCTTTTTGGAACGTTTCAGGAGCGAACTAAACTGTTCATTTGGGATTTATAAGCTCAAAATGAATAGACTTCTTCACAGAGACCTCTTCTTTGGTGTGTTTTTAAGGATTGGCCAAAATATTTTTCCCTTGACCATCATCACAGGCTGCCCAGGGCAGCGGTGGAGTCATCACCCCTGGAGGTATTGGCAGTGCTGACTCAATGGTTGGACTCAATGATCTCAAGGCTTTTTTCCAAACTAAATTATACTATGACTCTAAACTGACAGTTACAGACTTGCATAAATTTTGTCAGAAAACTCACTCACTTTCTGCAGGGAAAAAGGAAATTTTTCTCAAGGACCTGAAAACCTGAAAGTTTGTCCCACAAACTCTGAAAGGATTTCGTCCAAAACCCAAACCTTTCAGTTTTCAGCTTCCCCACCACCACCACCACCATTTTAGCAGCAAACATTTCCATATAATAATGGCATTAAAAAAATAACCACTTCCAGGGAAAATTCAATCACAACTGATTGAAGCTGCATGGCACTAATAATGTATAAAATACACAATGTGCACGAGGTACAGATATTAATGCCTGCCTTTATTCAGGTGTTTAGGATCTTGACTGCCTGAGGCAAAGGTCCAAATGTCCACTGGAAAAAGTTTTTTCTTTGCTTTCTTACTGGGAAGACACTTAGGCTTAAGAAAAGTCTGGAGATCATATGATCCAGCCCCTCACTCAAAGCAGAGCCATCCTTGAAGTTAGATTCAATTCCTTAGTATCCCACCTGGTTGAAATCTGAATATTTCCAAGGATGGAGATTTCCCAGCCCCTACAGGCCTCTTTTTCACTGTTTGACAAACCTCAAGGTGAAAAAAAAAATGTTCCACAGTATCTTATTCTCCTGTCTGTTCCCTTAGTCCTGTTACTGTTCACTCTGAGCGGAGTTTGATTCAGTCTCTACTCCACCCACTATAAGGTATCTGCAATACCTAATATTGTAAGTGATCTTGAATCTTGTCTTAAAACTGAGCCAACCAGAACCCTCAGTTTCTACTTTCTGTCCCCAGAGATCTTGATGACCCTCCACCAAGCTTGTTCTGGTATGTCCATCAAAAATCTGATATTTATTGTTAGAGGATATAAATTACCTTCTCCCCATCCTCTTGGTGCATAATCCAGAAGTTTTAGACATTCTGGGCAGTTCCTTGCACTTACACAGGATGAATGCACATCCTAATGATGAAGGAAATTCCAAGTAATAGTTTCATTCAGAATGGCAACCGCGCTTTAATTTACACTCAACTTCACAGCACATCTTTTATGAACTCTGTGCAGGCAAGAGCACTGGAAGTCTCTTAAAAAGCTTTTTTCCACCCTAGGTACCACAGAATTTGTGACCACACATGAGTCAAAGCCTTTAGGGTAATACGTAGGTAGCTTTGCTCTACATCACTTGCAACTGTTAAGCCTAAAAATCTTTGGATCAAAGGCCTCATAGAGGTCACTCTAATATTATTCTTAAAATACAGTTGGTTAACAGTCCAGGTCTTGCTTAACACTTTTGCTAAAATGCTTTCTGAGAAGTCCCAATGCATCACTTTTTCCTCAGAAAACGTGGTGGAAGTAAACAAGCAGTGGCATAAACACACAGATCACTTGGCATGGAAAGTGGAAGCAGAGGGCCGTAAAAAAGCAGCCTTGGCAGTTATATCATCATTTTACTGCCGGTAAAAAAATGGGAAGGGAGAAAAATTTTGAAAAGGTGCCTTCACTACAATGAAAAACTGGGTCTACATGCCCACCTAAAGGGTAATAATAGCCATTCTGGGAGTGCTAAACTCTTTGAACTGTGTCTAAGTACCACTTCTGTTTATTTTAAGGAAGGAAACTGTCAGGTTCTGTTTGTTCGTTGTGAGCCATCCACAATGTGCTCGATGCATTCAGGACCAGTAAAATAGTGGCACATCAAGTATAGGAAACAAGAGGTTTATCATGGGATTAGTCTTACAGAGATAAAAGTCATCACGGAGTTGCTCAGGACTTCTTGTTTGCTGTGAAACTTGACTACAGGAGGTGATGGGTCTTTTCTTTTACAGCTCTTTCTGGTTGAGGAGGGAGGGAAGTGGGGTTAAAATAAAAACCGTTCATCTCTCCCTTATTTTGTTCTTCCCCATCGTTTGGTACTTTGCAAAGGGTCAACTTTTTTTAAGGGATCATGTTTCTACCTTGCAACAAATCCCAGTCATGATTTTTATGGGCTAATTGCATTCCTGAATAGGTCATGAACTCTGGTCTGTTTTATTTCTATACCTGATTTTATTTTAATTTAAAAGAAGAATAGTAAAAGAAAAGTGAACTGATGCAACTAAGACTATGCTTTTACTTGCAGTGCTTGTGTTATAGGGCCAGTCATTTACTGTTTCAGGGAATCATGTGTTTTATAAAACAACTGGTTCAGCTACTAGCTCATCATTTTGTGCCAGGGTTCCTTTATTTAAAAGCAAACTACTTTTGATGGAGTCTTCACCTTAAATACACACTGGGAAAGGGATACCATCCACAAGCCAGATCACTCTTCCACTTTATACCTGTTTCCTTTGAGCTGCTGTATTGCAGATTGGACATGTGGAAAACTCTGTGGAAACACTGTCTTATGGAATGTAGATGGATCTCCAGGCAGTACCCGACACTTGCATGAAGTTTTGGACTATCCAGGCAGTTTGGTGAGGGTGGGATATTTCATACAGTCAGTAGAGAGAAATGAAGACTACAGAGGGAGAACTAAGTTGACCTGTCTTGAGCCATTTCTCTGGGAACTGATGCAGTCTGACCCATGACTAGAAGCATGGATCTGGAGACCTGAGTTCTCTCTGTTCAACCACCAGCATATGGTAGTGGTTGATCAGAGGCTCTATGTCACACCACAGCTAAAAGGATTCTCCAGTATTCTCTGAGAGGTCTCTGGTGCAGGATGGTCTTTAGAGGGAAGTTCTGAAATGAAATCACCAGTCCCACATGGAGTATGTGAAGTGAAATATAAAAAATAATAAATATTTTTTTTTCTAGTTTGTACTGGGAAACATCAGAATGCCATATAGTTCTAGTGATGTATACCAGAAAGGTGACTGGAGGTTCCCCTATTTTTCATTGGTACTTTCAATTCTAAACTCTGCCGATCAGGAACTGCCTATTTAATGATCCTTTCTGTTGTTAAGTCTTGATCATACAACAACATCATATCACATAGTAATAACAACATTACATGCATTCAGGTAAGTTACATGTGAGATTGAATCTATCTCACCTGTGTTGACATGACTGATACAGGTGCCTACCTCCAAGTGAATGTCTAGGATACCATTATAGTCTGAGAAAGTCTAGTCAATGGAGGAAAACATCTGATTTCTACACTTTTGAAGAAGATAAATCACACCCTATCACTACTAACCCAGTTCATTTTGGTTTGTTGGTTTTGTTTTGTTTTGTTTTGTTTTTTCATTTATTAGCAAGGGATGCAAGGTGATTTGCTCATGTTTGGACCTCTGCTTTAAAGATGAGCACTTTTGGTCAGATAACTCCCACACTTAGGTACACAGGGTAGCAAGGGGTGTAAGGTTCATCCATTCTGTCTCCACATCCTTTGGATAAATTTCAAAGTATTTCAAAGTAAATTTCAAAGCATCAGTGGGAGGTATGGAAAAAAGGAGTTAAAGTTGTGGCTCTACTCAATCCATGATCCAACCAGGTCAGTGGAATTGCTGTGGATGATGACAGGGGTAAATGCCCTGGGTAAAGTAGTGCAGTAGCTTATCTCTCCCTGCAGAAGAAATATAGAGGAAATGGGATGTTCCAACAAAATTCTGTTAAATATTGACCTAGATACCTCACAAAAAAACCTGTGGCCTCAATAACTTGTCCATACTCAGAGACCTGTGAAAGGCCCTTAAGGAAAATATTTTTTCAAGTCCTTGTCCCAGCACATAAAAGTTCTTTGCCTGATAATAAGTGCTTTTTAATATTTGTCCAAAACAAAAGTGAACCAGGGCTGAGCACTGCCATAAATCACTATGAGCAAGTTATCTCCTTCCAATTCCGTGAGCACAAGGGGAAAAATGCTGAAGGTGTAATGTTGACCAAACAATGAGTTAAAGACATAAAGTGGAATAAAGCAACAAATCCAAAGCCAAATTGATTTTCAGATGGCCAGATCCCAAGAAGAAATGGATGATTATGATTTCAGACATTCATATTAAATATATAATAAATACAGAAAAATAAATAAATATATAAATATAAATAATAATAAATAGATTTTAAAAAACATAATAACTTCTTGCAGTCTCCTCATCTCTGTCAAAACACAGATAAGATAGATAAGACAGACAATTCAACAAGCCTCATGCCTTGAGTGTCTCCTGCTCCCCACAGTCCCTCTTTGCAAGAAGATCTAACACTTGTATGGCTGGTGGTACAGACAGCACTGTTCTTGTTTAGAGAGAACTGCAAAGTTTACACTGAAAAAAATCTTTTCAAAATTGCAAAATGAAAAATATATCATGCCAGCTGGTAAACTTTTTAAACGCTACTTTGTGCTGCAATGTAAAATAGACACTGGGGGTGGGGGGGGGAAAGAAACTATTTTTTAAAACCTCTTTTGCAATTATTATTTTTTCTGTGTTGACATCCTTACTTTTCTCCCTACTCCAGGGTATGATCAGGTGAATAAATTTCCATAATTTGTGCTGTGACTTGTCTTGTCATACTCCAAATCAGTGAGTTCAGATTTTTTTTAGCATTGTTTAAAAACAAGCTCTACTTGTAATTCATATTCCATGAATAATCGCATGAAAAGCAACTAGGTGGCCAAAGGTGGGGTCCTGTGTTCTATGGCTGGATGAACAATGCCTAATTGTAAGGCAATCTACAATATGAACTCCAAGTCCTTGCTCCATAATGGGAAAAAGGCCACTGTACCAGTTCCATCACACATTTCCAGCAAGGTCCCTCAACACAGGCATAGTCTGATCCATCCTCCACATTAGTGCTTTCTCTTGATTTTAACTATCACCATTTTCCCCTCCTGTTGTCAAGAGGCTGTTTTTCTCCTGGTTGTCACAGACAATAGACATAACCATCCAACATCACACACAAAATCAGATTTTTTTGGCTGTTCCTCTACCACAAAGGCTTGTCAGGGCAAGTGACCAAGCTCCTCATCATCCTGAAAACCACTTCTCCTTCAGTCCTCTGGGAACACTAAGGAAGCCATCCAGGGTGAAATTTAGATGGAAATATTTATGTTAAGTAGATTATTTCCAGCCAAACATTCAATGTATTCAGGTCATGCCTGTCTGCTTCAGGGAAAGCAACTGTTCTGCAAACGAAGGGAAATCAGGAGAGGGAACAAAAAAAAAAAAAAAAAAACAACCCACCACCCGTCTGCTGAATCGAAAGCCAAAGACGGGCCCGGTCCTTCCCTTCAGAGGCCTGAAAGAGAATGAAGGGAAAGTCTGAGACTTCCTGCCTTTGTAATGAGTTTACTAATTAAATGTTAATTGTGGGCCTCCACTGACCAACATTTAAATGAGGCCTCGGAGCCAGGAATTGGGCTATTGTGGTTGAATTGTTTATACGGACAGGAAAAAGTCTTTCTAAACATCGGATTCCTGCGCGCTGGCCAAGCTCTGGAGGAAGCTTCACGTGGAGCCCTCCCGGGGATTGTGCCCGAGGACTGTTCCTGCAGAGCTGCCCAAGCCTCAGTCAGCGAGGGATCGCACATTCTCCTGGATGCCTCTGGCTCCTTCTTTTCCTATGGCAGGGTGGCTTTGACGGGGACCCAAAAAAGGGAATGTCCAACCTGGCCAGTTGAGCGGGTGAGCGACGCCGGTGCTGCCAAGGGGTGCATTTCTCTAACACAGACTAGAGGTTCCCCACCTCATGTGCCGTGGGTGGCGATTAGAGGATATTTGTGCCTTATACTGCGATTAGAAGTGGTTTGTGGCAGGAACTCTCCTTTTTTTCATCTGCCTTAAGTGCAGAAAGCAACAGCAGGGGACTGTGCCTCGAGGCTGGTGTGCACAGTCCCAACTGCAGCACACGAGCTCTCATGCTTTAGTGTTTCCCTCCTTTCTTGATAGTCTCCATGTGTTCAAGCTGGCTGTTGAAACATGTTACAGTGTGGGTTCTGATGCATCCTCTATTGCTAGGGTTGAATTTTTTCTTTGGAACGTTCAGCAGAGATTTGAACCTATGAGTCTGATTAGTTTCCTCATTTCTTCACCTTCCTTTTTGTCTAGAAGAGTGTTTTTCACACCCATCATTCACAATACTTGCTGCTCCTTATCCAAAATCCTCCTGCTAAGGAGCAATGAATGGATGTGGTTCAGTTCTTGACCCACCTGGATCAGTTGTTCAGCTTCCCCTTCTGCTTTACTTCCCTTCACATTTCAAAATCCATCACAAAATATGCTAAGCATCCTATTAGTGTCTATCTTCATTTTCAAAACCATGTGCCAAGTAGTTTCTGAAGAATTCGTGCTTTACTTAAGTTATTTGTCCTTTTATTTTTCTGAAAGCATTTTAGTACAGTGGCATGATATGATGAGGTAAAAATGTTTTGAGGGTGACAGAAGCCCAGGGGTTATACTGTTTCCTGCATATCCATTTCTTCCCTGAAGTTTTCAAGTATGCTGATATAAACTGATTACTCTACCTAAAGCTTGGTGAATGTGATTAATACTCATCCCCATCAATGCCAATAAATTTGGCCTGGCAAATTCATGTTGAACTTTCATCCTGGTGATGAGATTCCCCTTTAATTTATGTGTTTAAGTCATACCTTTGTATCTTTGGCAGTTTAGATTTGAAAATGTATTTGACCATTATATCTCAAGGGGGTAGGAAAAAAGTACTCACCTGATTTACCAATTAGCCTTCTATTTTATTTCAGAAATTGATGTCAGGGAAGTGAAGTGATAGCCTAAGCCATGCTGAAAGGTTCTATTAGTTTTGGGGTAGCCACAGTGTTAAGCAATTCCAGCTTACCTGGGAAAGGTCAGATGAGTCCCAGTGATAAAGCTCACAGTTGAATGTTGTGCTTTATTGTGGAACAGCTTCAAGCTGTATTAGCCAACAGTGACTTTAACTAGTAGACTGGGTTCCCATCAAGTCCAAATTAAGCCCTTGTACTGAAAAGTGCTGTTGGATTTCAAATACAGAGAACTGAAGCAAAACCAACCTTCCTGTTGCCTCTCGCCCTCAAAAGAAAACAAAAATTTATGTCTGTTTGCTTGGTTTTTGTTCTAGTTTAACACCAAAGATTAAGACCTTCTATATCCATGGAATATGAGGCAGCAGAATGCCTCCACATTGTCCCTGCCATTTGGAAATGGCAATGTGCCAAAGAATAGTGGAAAGCCTGATGAGAGGCCTCTGGTGTCCTCCAGCTCAGGGATTTGGTTGTGAGTCAGTGGCAGTCCTGTAGTACCACACCCTGAACTCCTCTTTTATAAAACCATTTTTTTTATCATCAAACAAAATCATATCCTGCTTCAAGCAGTTCCTCTTGGTAATTTTGTTGAAGAATATTTCAGTTTTACGAGAAGATGCTCTGAGAAGTGTTTGCTGGAATATGATCTGGTCATAGTGTTGGCCAAATTCTCTGCTGGGATCAGTCAATACAGCATCACTAATGTCAAGGAAGTAATCTACTGGAATTACTGTTTGCCTGCTCTCTTCTGTTTAAGGAAACTTTTTTTCTGTTAAAGAGATTGTTTCCTATTTCCTCCCTGTTTGAGAATAACACATTGATTTCAGTGCCGGTCTTTCTGACTAGCAGAATTGCATCAGATGAAATTAATAATCTGTATTCCTGCATGTAGGAATTATTTCCACCACTGTACAGAACTGCTAGTGACCTACCAGTCCAAACTCAATGCAAGAATTTTTGCTTCACCTTTTCACTAATGTGAAACATCTGAATGAGGTACATAGTCAGTTCACAGTTGGCCTGTCATGAAAAAGGTGGGTGGAGGTGGCAGTGTCTTTGTCAGTCATGGTGTGAGCTGCAAAATCCTCTTTTGGAGACTTTAGTGGCAAAGGTACTGCAGGGATGCATGAAGAGGAAACACAAACTGCAGCAACAAGCTCTCTTGGTTTGTTTTCTTGTTGATATTCATTGACCCTTTCTCTAAATTGTTGTTGTTGCTGCTTATAATTATTTTTTTTAAGGGGTAGAGAGAGAGAGATAAAATGCACATCAAGAAGTGTCTACTTAATATTTCTGAATTCAATTTGATTTGACTGTTTTCTGTGTATATATTTTCTGTATATATGTCATGGTTGCTTGGAACATGATTCTCCTTGTGCTAGGCACATGAGTCTTACTTTTCATATATAAACTCACCCATAAACTCGGTGCAAAACCCTGTCAAGGCACCTAAAATTATATTTGCACTTCTCATCACGAGGTGCTCATTTCAGTATCTCACCTCTTAGGGAGTGTGAGGTCAAGGGACTGATGGGAAATTCAGACCACCTACCCTCTGAGCTGTCAGACTCTCGTTCCTCTCACTGTCAGTGGAGAAAAATAGTCACATCTCAATCAAACAGAATATTGGTTATTAAAGATAAGAAAGGTCTCTAAACTACAGTGTCCTACCCATGGCCCATGGACAATATTTGCCTGGGCCAGACCCCGACCCATCCAGCCCAGTGCCCCTTCTCCAGCTAAATCCTAAGTCAGAAGATGAGGACAACATAAAGAAGAAATAAAAGCTTCACATCAGGTATCAGTTAAGTACTTTGTGACTCACATTTTGCTTCCCTTCTTCGTGAAAGATGGAAGAAATAATTCTGTGTTATATATTTTTATCTACACAAAAAAAACCCCTAGTTTAGATCCTCCAGATGATTTTGGAAAACTCTGTCTACTACAGAGTTTTGTCAAATCATTCTAGTCAAGAAAAAAAAAAAAAAGAGGAAGAAGGAAAATAATTGATGCTTTCTGAAAACTTTTTTTTCCCCTTTGGTAGTGAATGTGAAGTGACCCAGAAAATCAATTATTGCTCTAATATAAAGCTATAATCCTCTCTAACAGCTAGACTTTAGTTTAAGCCCTGAAGTACAAGGTTTAATATGCCTTCCATTAGTTTTATTGTCTTTAATTACTGTTTGTATTGTTATCCTTGGTATCTTTATGAATGGCCCAAACTCTTTTTAATATGATTTCCTTAGGAGACAAAGTGCATGAGATGACACTATCTGTGCCTTTTCATCTCTCTACCTGTTCCACATTGAGAACTTCTGGGTTTATGCCAATTTCAACCATATTTGACAGAGAAGCAGAGATACCAAGTTATTAAGTCCTTAAAACTTTGACTGTAAGAGTAGCCTGAATGTAGAACACAATGAATGAATGATGCCAGAAAAGCTGCATAGAAGGAAAACTTCACAGAAATCCAAATATAACAAATATAACAAAGGTATGACCAACATTTGCACTTCATAGTGTACTGAGAAACTAAATCCACAGATGCTTCTTTTCCTTTATTTAGTCCAAGCTATTTATTTTATTATCTGTGCTTGGCGCATTTTGGTAGCAAGTTGTTCCCTCGAATAGTTGCATGTTGATAGGACAGCCACAGTCACAGAATCACAGTATGGTCTGGGTTGGAAGGGAACTTGGAAATTATCTGGTTCCAATGCCCCTGTCATGAGCAGGGACACCTTCTACTAGACCAGGTTGCTCAAAGCCCCATCCAACCTGACCCTAAACACATCCCAGGGATGGGGAATCCACAACCTCTCCGGGCAACCTGTTCCAGGGCCCCACTGCCCCTATAGTAAAGAATTTCTTCCTAATATCTAATGCTATGATCACGCAGGCATTTCAGATGTACCTTTTATGTCTGAGCCCAGTCAGTCTGTGGCTGATGGAAAAGGATGGAGACCTCTCTGGATAGTCTTGAAAACAATCCAGAGAATTTTTTGAACAGTTTAGCAGAAGTCATTTTAATGGAATTAATTTGATATATACAGACAGAAAACAACTTTCTGCAACATTTAGAAGTTGAAAAAAAAAATCAGAGAAATTGAAGAATTAAGGAAAGATGCACTTATATTGCAGTTCATTTGAAATCTGATTCATACCTCATGCATTTTGTCGTCCTGAGCAACCTGATATTAATGGTGGCATCCCTGCCGATGATGCAGCGGCTGGAACTACGTGATCTTTAAGGTCCCTTCCAATCCAAAGTATTTTTTGGTTCTATGAAATTTTTGCATGTCTTCATTCATTTCACACCTATTTCATACGTCAGTTCCAATTGCACCTCTAACGTTTCTGTCCTCCTACCTTCCTTTTGGCTTCCTGCCTATCTCTGTTCCTCAATGCCACGCACACATTTAGCAGATACATGAGTAGCCTCAACAGAAGTTAATTTAAACAACACGTATTTGCATTGGAGGTCTTCCTTCCAAAAACCTGTCAGGTCCAGTGCTGCCTGGTTTACATGAATTAATGGCATCACTGCCTAAGGTGTCGAAGCTCTGAGAACTAATCTGCTGCTCTGTAATGATTTGGTTCTCATTACACTACGATGATAAAGGCTGCAAGCTGAAAAAACGTATTTAAGTGCACATTAAACATATGCTTAAGCCTTAATGGTGATAATAATAACACCAATTCCAAATGTATAGCTGTAAAATAGGGAGAGGAAAACCTGGATTACCTACTGGAATCATATATTTTTCCCTAAATTAAAAGTACAAAGAGCAATAAAAGATGAGAGATGAGATGAGATGAGATGAGATGAGATGAGATGAGATGAGATGAGATGAGATGAGATAAGAGAAAATGGATTCATACCAGCTTTTGTAGTACCACAGGACAGTGTTTATTAATTTTTATACTTTAAAGCCATTATTAAAAAGTAAAACATCTGATTTGACTTCCTGTCCCATCCCATCCTGTTAGGCCTGTATCTAGCCCATAACTTGTGTTGGACTAACATGATTCTCCCTGGAAGGTGACTCAGTTTAAATTAAGTAGCATGCACCAGGAAATGGAAACTCCATCATTCCTTTCTGTAGTTTCTTAATCAGCCTCATTGTTAAAACGATATGTTCCTTATTTCTAAGATGAACACGTCCAGCTTTCATATCCATGACTCTTGTTGTCTGCTTTCTGACAGATTAAACTGCCCTTTCACACCTGGCATTTTCTCTATTATGCAGTGCAATCAAAGCATTTTCCAGTCCTCATTCATACAGGCTAAAAAAAATAGAGTTCTTTATTTCTTATACCATCAGGCACTTTCCCCACACCTCTTACCCTTTCAGTGCTTTCCTTCTGTGCCCCCTCTGCATCTACAGCACCCAACCCAAAAGAGGAGTCTCACACCCCATGCACAGACCTCCAGATCTGGGGGACATCGGAGCTCATGATCTATAGTAAGAAACCCTTCCAAAAGGTTCTGACTTAGCCTAATTTTTTTTTTTTTCAGACAAGTTTTTTTAAACTCAGATAGCACAGGCAAAATCCAGGGTAAGGAAGCAACAACCCTGCAGATGTGAAAGTGCATCAAGCCTTTCCATGCCTCAGCTACAGCCAGAATGTCCCATCTGACTGCGCCATCAGCCAGCTCCATCAGGGGAGCTCTCCTGAGGGAAACTTGGGCTGGCCAGTTATTGTAAATTGCATCAGGCTAATTAAGCTTTGATTTACAGATGTCATTTTACATAGTCATTTTATACGTGGTAAAATGTGGTTTGATTACCCCTTACTGTTGCCTTATCTTCAATAGCTACAAATGCTATTAGCAGTTGTGCAGCAACTTATTCATCTTTAACAATATAACAATAAAGCCTATACCACGGTTAACCATGCAGGAAATGTCACTTGCAAATTATCATTTCCAATTATTCAGTATTAATTTAAGGGACACAGTTATCAGTCCAGTAACAATTCTTTTCTTTATATGACCTCCCATTTAACAGCTAAAGATTCCACTTTTTTCCTCTTTATTTTATTTCTTTTATATTCTTCCATTCCCTTTCCTTTCCCTTTCCTTTCCCTTTCCTTTCCCTTCCCAAACCTTCCCTAACCTTCCCAAACCTTCTCTTCCCTTCCCAAACCCTCCCTTCCCAAACTTTCCCTTCCCTTCCCAAACCTTCCCTTTCCTTTCCATCTTCCCTCCTCTCTCTTCTCTTTACTTACCTTTTTGTCTTGTCATCCCTTCACTCTGTGCAATCAGAAACTGAAATTCTTAGAAAGATTCCATACTTCTTGTCTAAAGGGAAAGTGTTACAAAGTCACAGAAATGGCCTAATCAGGTTCAGTGAGAGGAAGCTGATGTCAATTTAGGAAAGGCTAAAAAGCTTGTTTCTGTACTGTGTGAGGTTCCAACAATTGTTTTAAGCATCTATAGATGGTTGGCAAATAAACTGAGGTTTATTTTGATTTAAAAGAGGAAAGGGAAAGGGAAAAACTCAAGAAACCAGATTGTTGGGACAGCACTGTATTAGCCAGTCTGAAAGCTCTGGGAGTCTCAGGAGTTCTTCAGGCTGTCCAGGGCAGCAAAAATGGCCAAGAAAACCCCTGCTGTTAAAAACTGCCTCCAGTGACCTTCTTTCCCCATGGTACCTGCCTCCTCTCTCTGGAAGGAGTCATGATCATGAAGACATGCAGCTTCTTTCTTCTGTCTATACAAATTTAGGAGTGTCCCTTCTGGGTCCTTATCCCCTACTACTCTCAAATTTTTCTGGTTCATGTGGCAGCACAACTGTACCCAGCAGAGCAGTAAGGTATCTGGGTCATGTTTCTGGGAGGGATAAACCTAGGCTCTCTCAGGGCTGAACTGTGAGCTTTCACTTCCTAAATGACTGTTCAAACCAGTGGGCTATTAAGCAGGGGAGATCATACACCACTGTCTGGGTTTGCAAAGCAAATCAGCTAGAACTGCATTTTTTGAGGGCCCTGATCCTATTAGAATATTTCAGGCAAGCTCTGAGAACACCCACACAGTCAGAAGACCAAAGTCCTTCTCCACCTAACTCAGAATCCCAAGGGGATTAGGCATAGGCCAACTCTCCCACTGCTAAATTATGTGGCTAAGAAGAAATGGGATATTTACTGTCTGGAATTGCCTACCTTCCTCCATCAGCTACAGAGGGAGCCCAAACAACTGGCTTATACCAAATGCCCAAAAGCATATAAATAGATAAGATACATCCCCCTTTTTGAGTCTCAGTTCCCTATTTATAAAATGAGAAAAACTAAGATTACTTCCTTCCGTCATGGGGTTATTATAAGGATAAACCTAACTATGAGTTTCTTTTGTATTTAGGACAAGGTCAGAAACTATCCAGAAGCAGCAGTGCTCTGGGGAAGAATCAAAAAAAAAAAATAAAATTAAAAATCAATTCCTTTGGTCTAAGAGAAGAAGCGGGCTATTCATTCTTTGTTTTGTGCTAAATACACCAGTTTTGCTCTTCTCTCTTGAGGCTCAGCTTGTTCCTTGGAGACAATGATCACAGATGCAGAAGAGCAGGAATAGCTCCTTCTCCTTCACTTCCTGCTGATGGATTAGAGGACATCTTGCCTCTCTAACAAGCAGAGTCTCTCCTTATCTACACAAGGAAGATCCGGGGAACACCTTATTTGGGTACTCAGGGAGATTAAGATTAAGAAGACCTACAGGACAAGCTCCCTTAAACCTGCGGAGATCTGAAAGCAGCAAGGGCAGCTCAGACTTATGCAAGACCACACCTAACGCGGGGTGAGCAGCAGCAGACGTTGTCAGCTCATCAGTGAAGGGTGGCAGGTCCCCTCCGCGCTTTCTCAGGAAGTTTTTTATAAACATAAACTCATTTGTGGTTGCTGAGTTTGAAACGATTATTCCCACAAACAGACCAATAGGAAGCAGAAATAGACCGAATGCGTATTTTTCAGTTTGTGGTCTCCCCTGGGTTTAAATACAAAGGCAGAGTTAACAAAATGAATGACAACATTACACCTGAAGACGATTAGGAAACAAGATAAGCCACCCCTGTGTTTATCTTTGACAGCCATTACAACACAACGTAGCCAATATGTAGTTCAATCAGTTCTGATGACACTTTCTTTCTCTTTTTATGATAAGAACCGTTAGGTTTAAATCCTGCCAAGTAAAACGAGCCTAGATATTGGCAGCACTGATAAGCATAGCTCTGCCTTTGGGCTAATAACAGTTGATACACCTATTGGGTCATAAAGCAGTTTGCAAATGTTAATGAATTTGATTATCATTTTCCACTAATTTACAAAGAGATTTATTGAGGTATTCTGGCAACTAAATGTGCCACTAGGCACTAATGGATTTTTAAAAAGTCCTTTGGGCATTTAACTGCCCCTGAGAGTCAAGAGAGCACTTGAACCCACATACAGGTCCTGCTAGGCAGCTGCCACCTAAACCCTGGGTGATTCATTTCAGCACCCAGCTGAAGGCAGCAATACGTCTCACACTGTCCTGCAACCCAGGAGGTTTTAGTCTGAGTACAGAACAGGAGGTAAATGGAAAAGCTTGCAGGACTAATGAGGCACTCTTGGTCACCACAGAACACGGTGCCTGCACAGAGCCCTTGTCCAGCTCGCTGCTGTCAATCCCTGTGCAATTAGCTCTACATCACTTAGTGTGGAATTAATTTCACAGAGGTCATGCTGCTAAAACTGCTGCTCCTATGTCAGGGTTTAAAACCAAATATACAAATTCTTTCACCAGTGACTCACTCCCACTTTTGTCCCAACTTTTCAATTCACTCTGGGGCTTGGGGGAAGCACAGGAGTACTCCTTGGTGAGCAATGGATGAGATTTAATAAGTAACAAGTTGCACTGCTGTCCTTAAACCTGCCTTGTTGCAGGCTCCCCCATGCATCAGTATTAGCACAACTGAGCTACACAAGGAGAGATGGGCTATCTTTTGGCATGCATGTTTCTTTTTGCAAGCTTCTCACATCTGCTCAAGGATCTTAAGATGATGCCCAACTTCCAGATATATAAGAATAACTTTTAGTCCTAGAGAACAAGTCAGAGGAAATCTAATATGGCAGTTCACTCTTTTTCCACCAAATCAGACACAGAAGGACTGATGGGGAATCTGTAATTTTGCTTGTATGGTTCACCTTACACCTCAGTAAACCTTTCTCAGATATTCATATCCAGTCCATCAGTGTGCCATTTCAGGATACTGCCAGGATGTTAACTGGCTCTCTAAGGTTAGGAAGGGGATGGGGTTTTTTTCCCCAAAAAGCATGGAATGAAGCTTATCTATTCATTTACTTTGAATTTGGAGGCAATTTGCCATTGTCACTGCTATATATCAAGAGAAGAGGAAAACACAGAAACTATCATTTATATCACTAATGAATTTAAAAATTAGAATAGTCCAGGGGAGTAATCAATGCTTTGTTCATAGTGCTGAGCTATGAATTAGCTAAAAAATGTGACCTTTAATTGTCTACAAGTTTAATTTCCAAAACTCTCCCATGTGCCATTGAGTCTCTCTCTTAGCTCTCCTTAGGCAGATGTAGCTTTTAATCGAAAAATCGTGATTCTGTGGCAATTTGGCAGCAACAAGAAGGTGCTGCCCTGACATACCTGGACACTGAGCAGCACTGCTCCTTCACACCTCGTTTGCAAGGAACGTGGCTGGGGGTCTTACACATCCAGGGGAAGTGGAAACTGAGCTCTTTTGAGAGCAGCAGAGGAAGAGAGGACCGGCCCACAAGCTTCATGCGGCATTTGGCTTTGAGAACCTGTGCACAAAGTCAGAGCTTTGTGTAAGCACACAGACAGGCACTTGAATCCCACAGAGATGACAAGACAGATATCAACAGTATATCCTTCCACAGGATGCCTGTTAGCTGGCAAATCTCATCCAGTGGTGCCTCACTAACCTGCATGGAGGCAGCCCTACCTGACTGTCTCATGGGTGGGTATGGAAATTCCACACTGAACAAGGCATTGCAAGGAGGTTTTCCCCTCAGATAAAATGAACATCCAAAAATGTATCCCTGTTGTTTTGTGAGTTGACTAATGGATTTTTGCTTGAATCCATGGAAAAATAGCCCAAGGGCTTTTGGCAGATCATAAGCCTGGCGCCGGCATTCCAGATTTTGGTCAAACTGAGAAGACCAGTCACAGAATCACAGAATCCTGTCATGGCTTGTGTTGATAGGGACCTTAAAGGCCATTTACTTCCATCCCCCCCACCATGGGACACTGTCCACTAGTTCAGGTTGCTCAACATCCCCTCCAACCTGGCCTTGAGTGGGGCTTCTGATGGGGCATCCACAGCTTCTCTGGGAAACCGGTTCCAGTGTCTCACCACTCATATGGTGAAGAATTTCTTCCTTGTACCTAATCTGAACTTGTCCTTTCTCAGTTTGAAGCCATTCCCACTTGTCCTCTCACTCCATACTCTTGTCCAAAGGCCCCTCCAGCTCTCTTGTAGATGCTGTATGGGTACTGGAAGGTGTTCTAAGGTCTCCTCAGAGCCTTCTCTTCTCCAGACTGAACAGCCACAGCTCTCTCAACCTGTCTTAATAAGAGAGCTGCTCCAGCCCTCTGAGCATCTTCATGGCTCATCTGGGCTTGCTCCATCAGGTCCATGCCCTCCTTATTAGCTCATCTACTTAACAGACTTATGTTCAGGCAAACCTCTGTCCACTGCCTTTCCCCAAAAGGAATATACCTGCTCAATAGTCCATCTAAAGTACAGGAGGCGTTCAGAAAATTAAAATAAAATATATATGTTCATGAAAACAAGGGGGTCAGATTCTTAGAAACTGCAGATATTTCTTCCTTGTCATTCACAGCACTAAGAGTGGAGGAGCACTGTGATCTGTTCAAGCAAACAGAAAGACTTCTGAAATACACAGGATGGTGCAAAAGCCATAAATTTGGAAATTAAGGCAAGAAATAACAGGTGGTAGATCAAGATTTCTACTCCCTCTCCTGGAAGACTAAAAGCCAATCAATACCAAAAGGTGCAGTTAAGAGATCCCTTCATTGCACATACTCCACTCTCAGCCTCAAGGTTTTATCCCAGGTGGCTTTATGGCACCATCCCTAAATTAGATAAATGCAAGCCAGAGATAATTCAAGCCAAATGTTTCAGTTGGAATTATTAACTTCATTCTTCCAGAAAACAGTGATTTCATCTCATCAATATTTTTAAAAGATATTAATTTGTGATAAAATCTAAATATATTTATAGTTTACGACAAATTTTTTGTGTGTCAGCTATTGTTGCCATATTCAGAACATTTCTACTTTAGTCCAGAATTAAATTGTAAATTAAAACAGACAAGTCAAATCAATGAAGTAAAAGTGAAATTGTCAATTCCACTTATCCTACACATCATTTCAGAATTTTGGCCATGCAGGTGGTTTTTTTAATTTTCTTACCAATGGGAGACAGTAAAAAATCATGGTTTGGAATCCCCTGTAGCACAATAATCCTGACTTCCCATTGCAATTGCTCTATTCTAGAAATATTTTCAGCTCAGATTTCCATCAGCTGAACTCTTGTCCTTACAGATAAGAAAAGTGATTTTCCTAAATTTACATCTACTTGGGATAGTTCTAGAATAATAATTATTCAGAATAGTAACTCCCTACAGCTACTTTCAGGCTTTTTACTAACCTTTAAGTTCCATCTCTGAATTCACATCTCTCTCACAGTCTACAGAAAACCTTGTTTGATAATGGATAAGAAGACACTGAGGCAAGGTTGCTGATACAGCACAGAAAAGAATTGGTGCACACAGCTAATCTGTGTTTATTAATTTTTTATCAGGTCTTTTCCTCTACCCATACTGTACAAAGAACATAAATGTGCATTAAAATGGAAGCAGATTAGAGATTCACCAGACTCTGGGAGACTACACTCCTACTTTAAGGTTGAACATGAGTCTAAAATTAAAGTTAATCGAATCCAGCCAGATTTACAAAAGTTTTTAAATGCCTAAGGATGCAAACAGTGTAACCTCTCAACCCTTACTTTAAGTGCACCTTTTCTTTTATTAATTGTTGCCATGAGTGCAGGAAAAGACTGACTCAGACAAATCTCTGCATAACTGCACATGGGATGCTGGTAGATAACACAGATGAGTTCATTTAAATGCCATAGTCTCACTCCTTCCTCCCTTCCTACTCCTTCACTTCTACCTGCATCCTTCCACCACTCCCATCAGCTCCACTGGAACTCCAGGTCCCTCTCTGATCCAGATCAGCTCTCAGCTGGCAGAAGACAAGGCAGTGCAGAAGAACTGTTTTCTGCCCAGGTTACAGGAAAACAATAGCTCAGCAAAGGACCTGATGTGTTTCGACAGTTAAAGAGGTTGGATTAACCAACTTAGCAGTTGGCCTTGATGATCTTAGAGGTCTTCTCCAACCTAAATGACTTTAGGGCTACCTGATTGCACCCAGAGATGGGAGAAAGGAAGAAATGGGAGAGAAGGAAAGAGGGAATCCTGTTAGATTAGTAAGCAGCAGCACAGCGCCACACTCACAACACTGTAATTATTTCTCACACCCTGGTTTCAGAGCAAAATTCAACCTGAAGAGGCTTTGTCTTAAAACAAAAATAACCACAAAGTTCAAAAGACATCTTTTAATGTTTTTAGAAGATTGTGCTGAATAATAGATGTGGCTTCATGTTTGAAACTTTGCCTGTTTAAACGTGATATGACCACAATGTTATTTTTGCACTTGTAATTCAGTTAGAGAAAGAAACATGGAGAAAAGTAAACCTGGCTATGTTCATTATTGGCTCTGTAAAACAATGAGCTTCATGCAGCCATTTTTTGGAAATATTCAGTAAGTATGGCATGCAATTCCAAGTGACTCATTACTGCAAGGCCTGGATATTTCTAGATGGATATTTTATCAGCACTCTTTGAGAATTTGCAACCAGGCTCAGCAATGTATTCTTCAGCAATGCATTAGCATGCACCCTACTCTCCTCTGCTGTTGTGAGACCTCACCTGGGGTATTGCATCAAGCTCTGGTGTCCTCAATACAAGAAAGACATGGACCTTTTGGAACAAGTCCAGAGGAGATTCACTAAGTTTATCACGGATGTTGGAACTCGATGATCATTCAGGTCCCTTCCAACCCAAACCATTCTGTTATTCTATGATTTGCATAAGATGCCTCATTCATTTTGACAGACTCAACACTGCCCCTAAACTGATGGGAAAAAAAAAATTCTTCCAATAATTACTCAGCTACTATACAACTTCATACAAAGTATGCCACAAATAAGTCATCATTTGTTTTAGAAACCTGTGCAACAAGAGTTTTCTAACACTTTTCCTCATCCTCCAAAAAGGTTTCAGAATTACAGAAGAGGCCTCATTTTGTCAGTGCTCATACCTGTTCTCACAAGATGAGAACCACAAGGCTTGGTAAATATTTTCCAGGCTTCCAAGGTTACGTTTTGTGTTTATTATTTTCTGTTGACCCCTTTTCACAGTTTTATGGATGACTATCCCAACCTGTTGCACTGTACATCTCAATAGTTAGTAGAGAGAGCAGCTTGCTGTAGCTCTTTGGCACAGGACACGGTGCCAGTTACGAGGCCGAGCTCATCCCATCCCCACTGGTTTTCTTCTTTGGGTTTACATCAGACACCTTTAAAAATCGTTCAAAGGGACTTTAGAGAAAAATCTGCAAGATCCTGAGCTGGTGTAAACCAGTAGTACCTCAATTACTCTTGCAGATTTCTTTACAACTGTAACAAATCCCCTCCTTTAAAAAATAATAGAAAATCCTACTCCATAAGGCAACAAAATTCCTTCTTTAGGGTGGAACAGAGATGACCTTCATTTGTATCTGACCTGAGCAGGGGTTTGGATCTGCCTTCAGAAACCAAGCTTCAGGTGTAAAACTCCCAGATGAAGCTGTGCCAAAGGGAAAAATGGGGGGATTACATTTTTCAGGCAGGGAAATTTACTTCTTAATGTTCAATCCATGTATAGTCCTTGAACAATGGGCTGACTTCTTTTTCCCCTCTGGCAATTGAATCATGTTGTACTGTAAATAATGTGTTACAGTGTGGCCCTCCCCTTTCGTAAGGAAAAAGAAAAAGGAAAAATATAAACCTGTCCCATAGCTGGCTATGCTGATATTATTACTCATTGACTGCATCAGCACAGGTCTACATTAGACACTTGTCAAAATCCCTGCCAAGAGAAAGTTTTCATTTTCATCAATTTATTTTTAGTAGAGCAGCTGGGAAATCCAATGACTGGCTGAGTAGAGACCTGGAGTTTGGAATGGATAACTGCTTTTTCCAAACACACTTCAGGTTCCCTCTGCCTTCGAGTGAAACCTCTCCCTGGGATCTTATTTTGACCAGGCTGGACAAGAAAAGCCCTTTTCTTCCCAGGCTTCTGGGACTCTGCCCAGTTCTAAACAAAAAAAGCCCAGTTAACATGGGTGGTTTGTTTATCTGTCCCACCTGCTGTGGTGGCACAGGGGATAGGGGTGGTGGACAGTTCAGGTCACCTCCTGCCAGAGGCTTTTTCAATGTCATGGGGAGAATTTGACGTTGGTCTTGGATTAACCACCGTGTGGTTCCTCTCTGTTGCTGCTTTCCAGGATAAGCCAGGAACACAGGATCCTTCTACAGTTAGCAGAGAACATGGCACCCTGAAAGGTTCTCATAATGCCCCTTCCAAACATTTCATTAGGATGGGACAATCATCCTGGAGAAGTGCTTGTTGCTTACTGTTGATTATAGAGAGGGTCTGGACATCTGGTATGACCTAAACTTCAACTAGGGAAGAAGGACTCTCCCTAAAGTGTGATGTGATATTCTTGTCCTTGTGGTAGTGTCAAGCAGTTGTGGCAAACTCATCATTTTGCTCTACAAAAGTCAATTAAATCAGGTGCTAAAAAGCGATTCCAAAGGCACTGCCCATCATGTACTCTCTTTGGGCTAACAGTATTTCATTTCCTAGGCAAGTGAAAGCTAAAAAACATGTTACCCTGGATTTCTACTACCTTTGTGAGTTCTCCAGTGTCCAATATCATTGCTGAGTTTAGATCAAAGCCTTTCTCTCTGGGATAATACTTTGGTGAGAGAGTTAATTTGTCAAACTTTTCCTCAGATTTTGAGTCACTATTTCTCTTCCCTCCTCTTTTCCACCAGTTTAGTTTCATTTAGCAGTTTTATAAATGACCATGGCACTGAGAGGGAAATTGAATAATTTCTGTTTTCTTAGGAAATTAAACTTCTTTTTTTCCTTTTAATTTGCAGAAAGACCAATAACAGGGACAAAATAATATAACCCCGTTTTATAAATGAAACCCTTCATACTTTCTGACTTGATTTACAAACTCCCAGGCTGCTTTGCAGTTCTCCATCCTCTCTCTTTCCCTCTGCAGCATCCAAGAACCCAGATGCAGTAGGACAGCTACCCCATTATCCACGAATGCTCCTCATGTCCCATGACAGGGCAGAAACCACAGCCTTGTGCTGTGATAGGGAAAGATTCCATGGCAGGACCAATGAGCCAAATTGATGCCTCTCATATGCAGAAGAATGCAAACATTTGTGTCAATACTGACAGAAACTGTCAAAATCATAGCAGGAACCAGAAGCAGAGATCCACCAGAAGACTTCCATGCCTCATCCATACATAGGTCTTCTCTAGGACCACTGTTAAAATTGATCAATTAAAATATATTAAACCATATTATATTAAAATATATTTAAATGTACTAAAATAAAATGAATTTATTTAAATTATATTAAATAAACTATATTAAAATATAATAAAAATTAAAAGACTCTGGAAAGAGACTTTTTACAAAGTCATATAGTCATATAAGAAGGGACAACAGATTTAAATTGAAAAAGTTTAGATTTAGATATGATATCAGGGAGGAATTCTTTACTTTGAGGGTGGTAAGACAGTGGTTTAGGTTGCCCAAAGAGGTTGTGGACTCCTCATCCCTGGAAGCGTTCAAGGCCAGGTTGGATGGAGTTCTGAGTAATCTGATCTAATGGAAAATATCCTTGTTCATGACAGGGGTTGGAATTAGATGATCTTTAAGGTACTTTCCAGCCCAAAACATACTATGTATTTTTGATTCTATAAAGGTCTCAGAGCAACCACATAGGCCTTCTCAAGATAACCTAAATCAACCTAAGAATTACCATAATTATATTTTCCATGAAAAATAGGGGGGAAATGTTTTGTGAGCTTCTGAGCACTATTTGTGAAGTGCTTTAAATATTCTGATCCAGAAAAACTCTCCATTTCCACTTAGAAAACTGGTCAATCAGGAATGATATTTCAAATTATATTTTCTTCTAAACAAATATAATCAATACAAACTTCATCTGAAGTTTTGGCTGTTCATGTAGGAACCTGACAACACTCGGTTTTATATGTGCTTAATTAGATTATTAAAAATCTTGTGGGTAGACAAAATTTTAGTTTTTCAGAACGTCTGCTAAAATGAACTGTAAGTGCAGTGTCAGTGCCTCCATGTGATGAAGTAATTTGAAAATAATAAAAAGAAACAGAACAAGTTTTGCTGAAATTACTGGGACAAGTAGTTTTAATGCAAGTATTCATCCAGTGCTGCAATAACAAAAGATTCAAATAAATCCAAGTGAAACATTAAGCAGAACTTCGTGTGTATGTAGGAGGGATGTCCCTGGGGAACACACTGGGGTTCTGCAGCATTCACAGAGACAGGACGTTCAACACACACACCCAAAAACATAAAGTTAAAATATTGTAAAGGCCTTGCCATAAGCCTGCCAGAAATCAGAGAAATTTGGAGTAATGATAATTCTCTAGAGGTTTGATTCTACTCTCACTCATGCTGGCTCCACATCAATATCGTGCATTTGACATCCCAGCTTTACTATCAATTCACACCAGTTTAGGAAGAACTAGGTTCTGCATTATTAACTGTTGATGTTCTGCTACTTACCTGTGACCTCAGGACCTAAATTGCCATCAAAGGGGCCTCTTCATTTCAAGCCTTTGTTTTGATTAGATCAATATTTGGAGAGGAAAGAGACCCCATGTGTGCAATCTTTCATGCTGTCCTTCAGTCCTTGAATTATTTTCATAATTACGAAGTGACATGCAGTAAAAAATGTTTTTCATAAGGACTCTGAGGACCTGCAAAGGCCAAATGGTTGGACACTAGGGTAAGTAACAGTATTTGATAAGCTTAGAAGGGTGACTGGGCTACAATTTCTACAGCATTTAAACCTTCAAACATGCACAGGGATGTGTAAGAGACTATTTCCCATCTTCCTTTGTAATACATGAAAAAAACATGTAGGTGAACATGTTTCATGTAGGAGACCACTCACCATTCTTCAGATCAATGCTTCAAGAGTGTGAGGATGCTGAAATCTCCAGGGGCTTCGTACTGGGTTATCGCTCAGTGGAGACAAACAAACAAGCCTTGAGTCTTTGTCTGTGCTGGCTTTCCAGTGGCATCATTATTTCTGCATGTGATGCAGAGCCCAGGCAAGCTGCCCTGACCACCAGCTAATCTCCTACAGCCTGGTGCTATGAGCCAATTGGAGAGCAAATGGAAATAGTCCCTAGATATAAAGCAAACTCTCCTGGGTAGTGATCTCTAGAGCAATGTTTTCCTCTAAGGCCTGGCTGTGTATTTTTTTTAAGGAGGGAACAGCCCTTACGACCACGGGCCTGATATTACATTTAATATGTCAACAGGAATTCTTGGACTTTGGAGTGATTTTAATGTTTTTTATACCTTGGAGACCCCACCAATGAAGCTGAAGGCACTTGAATATGGATACACAGGACCAGGAATCCCTTCATGCAAGTTTTGTAGCTACAGGAAAATGATACTTTGCCCAAAGTAATATCATAGAACCATTGAATCACGGAATGGTTTGGTTTGAAAGGGAACTTAAAGATCAACTACTTCCAATTTCCCTGCCTTGGGCAGGGGCACCTTCCACTAGACCAGGTTGCTCAAAACACCATCCAACCTTGCCATAAACACTTCCAGGAACTGGGCATCTGCAGCTACTCTGTGTAACCTGTTCCAGTGCCTCACCACCCTCACAGTGAAGAATTTCCTCCTAATATCCAATATGTCTTGCTTCTCAGCATGTGCCTTCAACAGATCTTATTAGCTTGGGCAAAGCTCCATCCTAAAGTGATTTGTGGTTTCCAGTTCAGAGCTGGCCTACATCCAGCCAGCTTGGAGTGTAGGCAAAATGAGCTTCATCCATTTGTGCCCATCTATGTCAGTGTGCCCTCACCAAGGAGCTTTGAGCTAAGCCAGCCTAACTGTCAAAGATATTTGGAAATAGCAGGGATTTCTTTCTCCCTGAGAAAAAAATCAAAATTGCTTCCACATGTAAGAGTGACTTGTGGTTTGTGATGAAGAGGCTCTGTCAAACTAATGGCCAACTGGTGATTAAAATCCACTTTCCGTTTACTGTACTGGGAGCTAGTGCAAAGTAGCAGCTGACTTTTTTTATTGTGTTACAAATTTAATAAACTTTTTTTTTCCACTATTGCGGAATGTTAAATACTAGGGTGAAAAAAAAAAAAAAAAGACCTCTATGTTTTATGTGTTTCTACATCTACTGTCAAGCAAGGCTTTTGGAGGAATAAATGCTGGGGAGAAGAGAGAAAAAGGGAGAGCTCCTCATTGAACATGCTGAGTGCTCCTAAAAGCTGTTGAGTTCTTCCTGTTCTCAAGGTGGAATTTTTCAAAATCATTTTTTGGTAGGATTCATCTTACCTTGGTTTGGCCATCTACGAGATACAAATGGTATTCAGTGCTAGACAGAGACCCAAATTTACATGTCCGTGTGTAGATGTTTTTATGTGAATTATGAGCTTAATTCAATTGCTCACACTGAGGTGTTGACTATAATTTTAGAAGTGTGGGCTACCCAGGCCGTTTATACACCTTGTAAAAATAACACAACTTATAGAAGCCTTTCTGGAGAGATGCTCAAAAACCTTAAAGAAAATTCCACAGGGCACTTCAAAGAGTACTAGGCACCACTTGAGGGTATCTGAATTGAAACACGTGCAAATTCACTTTAGTTAATGGAGAGCAGAGATGTGATACAGTTGCCTAGATATGAACATCTAGTGTCATCTGAGATTATGTAATATATCCAAGATTTCTGTATGGAAGGTACCTGCATCTAGGAAGTCTGTTGGAGGTGGGGACAGATCCACTAGGATAGCTCAGGCAGCTATAACCACAAAATAATCTGCAAACCTTAATAAATGCAGCTGACCAAATTTTTTTACTGGAGAATAAAATGAAACATAGGCTCCACAAATTGTCTTTTCTACATCTCCTTTCCTTCTTAAGAGAGATAAAGCATCTACCTCACATGTAGATGTAGACTTTCAAAATTTCAGTCTCTAACTGAATCCTGCCCTAGACATCCCAAATAAATTATTTACTTGGACTTCTATTAAAGTCATGAAGGGAGACAGGGAATGACTGACCCCACTTGGACTTCTGCCTTTGGATGGGATGAATCAATCTCCATAGGTGCCTGTATCTCCCCACTGAACAAAGAGCAAGCCTGCCCAACCAGATTAAATACATTGCCTGTCTTTTAGATGACTCAACAGCCCACCCTGTCCACTGGCATCTCTTTATTTTCACTGGTATCAGCGTTTATTAACTTAGTGGAAGGACAGCCCAAGTCTGAGCATTTCTGGGAAGCCCACCTCTAATATCTTGGAGTTCACTAATGTAGTCTGCTTTCCCTCATCCAAGCAACTTGTGGCTCAGAGAGTTCTTGAGCCAGAAATGTATCTTTGTAATCCACAGGCCTTGCTGACCCCTTCTTTCACTGGTTCGTGCAATTGCTTTTCTAATCCGTGTGAACTTCTTAGTATTCAGATAACTCACAGCAAAAGAGGAACCTCTTCCTTTTATAAGCTTTGAACTTGTCATCTATCAATTCCATAAGGACCTCTACTTAAGACCCCTTGAAAACGTAGCCCAGCTGTGTGCCAGTTCAACACAGAATTGCTCTCTTAGCTCCACATAAAGTCTTCTGAGCAACTTTATCAAAGTCGTCATTGTTCATATTGAACCTGAACGTTCAGGTCAGAAGTAGGACCAGTTTCTCATTGTTTCTACTCTGGACTCTCACAGAGAAAAGGGTTCACTTCATCTACAAAGAAATTCAATGAAACATATCAGTGACTCATACCATAGGCACCAACGACGTAATGCTTTGCGTTATGAAATCAAGCTCTATGACTTTGCTCCAGATGAGATTCATGTGATTTTTCTTTCATTCCATAAAATTCAGTCAGAAACCTTATACAAGCAAGCGCTGTTGCGATGCCTGAAATGGGAGAAAGTTGGAAGGGAAACAAGAGAAATAGAAACAAGGTGGCTTCATAAACTGAATTTATGTGTTTTCTAACGAAACTTTCACCTTAGTACGCCTGCGCTCCTTATAAGGCACTCTGCGTATGTGTACATAAAATCACTTCTCTCAGCTCTATCTTTATGCAGAGACAGGAAGGATGGTTTTGTGGTTGACAGAGTGATGCGGGACTCAAGAGATCTGGGTATTATTCCTACACACTTCCTCTGTGATTTTGGGCAAGTCGCACAGGTCCCGATCCTGAAAACACCAGTGCACCTACTAAAATCTGCTGTCACAAATGGTGTCACTGCACAGGCCAGATTAGATATGGAGAGAAGAGTAGGCAGCAAAGAGCTGCCATACTTTAGTTATCCTTCCGTGAACTGGGGGTGTAAATTAATCCTCCACTCGTTATCCTATTGGTTCCACTTCTACAGTCCTTCCATAGCTCAGCCTGTTGGACATTTGGACATGAAGACATCTCAGCTGGGCCTTGTGGGACCATATAGGATGGTCATCAGAGGTCCATGATTTTTCTATTGCTCCTCTGTGTGGTCCAATGCACATCTCTCTGCCCTCTGTCTCATCCAGCTTTTCTTCTTTTTGGTGTTTTCTCTCAGCCAGGAGCAGAAACGACTCAGAACACACATAACGCAAGGCTAATATTTCCTAGCCATCCAACATGGAACTGCTCACACTTTTTCTTTCAGTATTCAGGACTAAGTAGACAAAGCAATATTTGTTTTGGTTTTCTTTTTAATCATTATTTAAATGGCTGCAATAGTGCATGCCTTATGTTTAGTTTAGAAAGTACATTACATCAGTGGTTGTTTTTCCAGTCTTGTGTTCTACTAAATGTTCTTTCTGCCCTTTCCTTGTCTGCTTTTTTATAAGCAAGCTTGGAAAGAGGAAACGTTTGAGTTACGTTACGAGCTGTTCAGTCTGGCTGGGAAGCGGAGCTATTGTCACTCACCATGGTTTACTCACTTTGACTTCCTCTAAGAACCAACAAACGTTTGGCAGTGACTCCAGAGCTGAGTTAATTGTTAATAATTCGTGGCCTCCCTGTACATGTCATCTGGATAATTATTGCAGTCTGCCAAGATGAGGAAAAGGGCAACAGTGAGCAGCCTAAGTCCAGAAAATGAAGTTCTTGTCAAAGGGAGGCCTTGTTTTGAGCTGTATTCTGGCTACTGTGTTTCGTGATGCTGGAGGCACATGATCAGAAATCTCACCAATTCTCCAATCAAAGGAGACCCTCGGGTGATCACAGTGCTGTGGAATCAATTCCAGCCATTCACACCATGCCCACAGACATGCCTGAGGGCAACATCAATAGTGCCCAGTTGCTGTCAGCAACTGGTTCATCTCACACACTGCATTACACAAACCAGTAAAGTCCAGTCACAGGAGAAGAGGCAAAAGAACAAGAAGTCTTCAATAGTTTCAATCGAGTGGTTTATATCACAACCAAACCAATGATCTGTCCACATAATGATATTCCAGTCCAAATATACCACTTCTGTTTAAGCAATATTTGCATAGCAATGTGGTATCAGTAGCAGATGTGGTCACTGGCACTATCATTTGGTGGATTACTCAGTAAATGTGAAATAATTGCAGACTAATTTCAGGTTTCATTTAGAGACACTCCCCTTTTGCCTCCTCCTGCTCTGCTGTCCTTTCCCTTTCCTGATAGACTCACTGCAACCTTCCACAATGCCAACAAAATATTTCCAATGAATACACAATATTGTCATAAATGTTAATGTTAAGTTTACTTTTCTTTCTTTCTGGCTGTGTATTTTGCAGCAACAAGACCAAAATGCAAGCTGAAGAAGAGCACAACAACTTTTTTAAGAGCTCCAAGAAACACTGCATAGCCCTGTTACTCACCCTGTGATGTTCATTGCCCCATTTCCCACCATCCAACATTTCTCAGTAAAGGAGATCAGGATGTTCACTCTCATTAAAACATTAGGGGAAGAAACAGGCAGGCAAAAGGTTTGTATCTGAACTGGAATATAAACTAAGCCCTGGGAATAAAAGACTCTGCAACTTGTACTTTTATAATGCAAAGTTACACAAAACCCCCTCACTATTAAGTAAAAATAAGATACTTTGCAGCTCCCTAGCCTCCAGTAACCAAGGATCTCAAATCTCTTTATAAACATTATAAGCATGAATTAATTTAAACTGCTAACAGCCTTGAAAAGCAGGTACTATTAATCCTTCTTAATGTATAGGTAAAGTGAGGCATCGAGTGATGAAATGAGTTAGTCACTAAGTGAATCAGTAGCTGATCCAAAAATAAATAATTCTAAGTAGCTTTGCACTCTAAAATAAACAAGCTGAAAAAGAGAAGGTATGGCATGGCAGGGGGTGAAAATGAGAGAACGAGGGATAGTAGGGAATTCTAGTAAGTGATATTATATGAAGGCAGTGCCTCTTAAAGCACCTAAATAACTCAGCTCAGTGATAGATTCATGCATGCAGCCTTTTTGGAGAAGGAGGCAATAACTCTGGAACTGATTAGGAAGAGACTTTTATGGGATTTGGAAGATATCACATCCAGTTCAGCAAGATCACACTGATGATGACCAAGAGAGGGGTACCTGATTAATGTTTTAAGTGTGCTTAGTAAAGGATCCCTTAAAAGAGAAGCTCCAACCCTTTTAAACTACTGTTCCTGCCCATCTTTCAAAAGATGTTATATTAGCAGACCCAATTCATTGTGCTCCCTCCTCACCTCAGAATAAACAGTGCAAACAGCACAAGTTTCAACCTCCCCGTTCAACCCACCTGAGCCACCCTACCCTGCAAACTGGCTCCTTCTTGAGCTGAGACTACAACAAGGTCCCCACACCCGTTTCATTCTCGGGTGATCTGCTGAGGTGAAGAACAAGAGGCATTTTCACACAGGCAGGTGCAGAAACACCCAAACTTTTCAGCCTAGGCTCAGAGCCGGCTCCGGTTCAGGCTGTATATTTTGGCAGCTCATTCAGAATACGGTGCTGACCGCATGACACAACCTCAGGCTCGGTGCTTGCCCCTCACCTTGGAGCAGGGGAAGGTGAGATTACATCTGTCAGTGCCCAGTGTGGATCTGGGCTCCCCAAAACTCATCCCAGGAGAGGAGCTGGGAATGGCACAGCCTGCAAAATGCCCCACTGCTCTCATGAAATGACATCTGGAGAGGAGGGAAGGTCTGAAACCACCTTTGATCCTGCTGATCCAGCTTAGGAATAAACAGGAGGTGTCACACAATCAGGTGAGCAGAAAGGTAAGGAAAGGTCTGAGCAATGCAGGCTGGATCAGGGCTGTCCATGCCCACTTCAGCAGAGGAATGCAGATGACACAGACCCTCCCTCCTCGACTGACTGGCTGCTGTGTACAGGATGTTTTGTTCTTTTCCTTTCCTGTTTTCTCTTCTTTGTGGGACAGTGTCTTTGTTTTGTTTCTTTTCTCCTTTTCTCTTTCCAAACCATAGTTCGGGCCAACATACATTATTTTCTCTTTTTTTTCTTTTTTTTTTCTTTTTTTTTTTAATTCCGCTTCTAGGGCAGGCCACAGATACTCTCTAGGAAAAAGAAAGATTTGCACTCTTCATTTTTTCATCTCCTCTACTCACCACCTGAGAGTGGTGCTGAGCATGTGGTCCCTGAGTGGGATCCCCATACAGCACAGACGATATTTTGAACCACACAGTGCGTTTTGCACTCTGTGCAGCTCTTGCAAAGCTGCTTCCATGTTGGGATGTGAGAGCTGGTTTGACAATCCCAGCTCCATCACTGCAGTCTCCTTGGGCACCTCACTGGCTGCAGATTTGGCACAAAGCACTTAGATACCCAGAAAGGCTCCAGCTCAAGCTGATGGTGACACATATCTCTACTTACACCTCCTTCATCCCAGCTGCCTTGGGCCTGCGCTAGGACATAAAGCAGATTCAAAGCACCAGCTTTCACAGAGTCCTGAGGTAGCTTGTTTGGTCCAGATCCGTCCTGCTCAAATTTCACCACTTAACACCTGCCTCTGTCCTTCAACCACATCCTCCTTTTATGCACTTGTGGTTAGACAGGTCAGGCCTTAGGTTTATAGCCCAGCTGATGGGCAAGTGGTAAACATGACCTGAGAGTATGTTTTGATACAGCTCCACTAAGCCACTTGACACATGGTTTTGTCCACCTGAGAGCAGGGCACTGCTGAAATGCTGTAAAATACATAATATCAGCATGTAGGTTATCAGTTCTTCCTGTTAGGCTTGTCCAGAGTCCACAGGTCAGTACAAAACAGACAAATGGGACAAGTGGTGTCTTGGATATTCATGTATTTTTTTGTAGAGCAAGGGCCAGAGAAATTACATGTGTCTCCATTAGGCACAGCTGGTTCCTTCTGGCCACTCCAGGCTCTAAGGAACATGTGAAACAGTCTCTCAGGACGTACCCAAAACCAAGAGCAGGCACCTAGAAGAGTAGAAGAGTAGAGAGCACAGCTCTGAGTATGGAGACAGGAGCTTGTGCCTCCCTCCATGTGTGCTGGCTGCAGCTCTCTAATGAGCAGTGACATTTAAAGGAAGCAGCTACCTCACCCCAGTGAAACTGGTGGAAGTCCTCCCTTTATCTCCTCTTGCACTGTTTCTTCAGATCTGAAACACAGCCACTCCTGCCCCCCTCCCAAGGGTGGCCAGGGAAGGAAAGGGACACCTTACCTCACCCCTTCCATCTCCTTGTTCCCTATCCCCCATGGCAATATTATGCATCCTGTTCTCATCATGGCAGTTCATAATAATGAATGTAACAACCTCCCAGAACAATGGGCCTCCATGATGCCTTGACCACCTGGTGGGGTTTTTTTATTAGCTTCACAGCCAGTACCTCTTTTTCCACTCCATAAAAGAATTAGTCAGTCCAGGAGCACACGTCTGGCTTCTGACACAGCCACGGAAAGAGGTGGGGAAAGCAGCTCTTCACCAGCGAGTGTTTACAGCCTGCCTGGGCCTCGGGTGCCGTCACAAATGCTGCCACATGAGCCCAATCCTACGCATCCCTTTCACCTTCAAAGCCTGCTTCTGCATCTCAGATGAGGCTTCTGCAAGGTTCAGGTCTCACACAGGGATAAACCGTATGTGCCTCTCCAGACCATGGGCGTAAGAGACGTTCTGAGCGCTCCAGGTGTAACCGTGAGCAAAAAAAAGCCCGGTCGAAGAGCAAAGATCAGCAGTATTTTTCAAGCCTGTTTTGAAGGTGCTTTTGAGTTTTCCCATCGCTACTCAGAGGCTGCTGCCTATCCCCATGACCACAATATATTAGCTCCAGTAGCTTTTTCAGCGACTCAGCTTTGCCACAGCTTCCTGCTTTTGAGCATACCCTGTGTGCACTCGGCTGGAGCTTTGCCAGCCCCAGCTTTTGCTCAGGTTTGGTTCAGCCTCGTACAAGATGGGTGTTTGGTATGGCGTGGCTTTTTGTATTGGAAAAAAAAAAAAAAAAAAAAAAAAAGAAAAGAAAAAAGTCCAACTGCTGCACCTGAAGGCTGTAGAGGAGCTGCTGTTTCCGATGAAACCTCCTTGCTCCTGTTTTGAGACAGTTCACAGACTTCCATGCATGGGGGTCTAGAATATGTGCTCCTCATTATTGACTCCCTTGCTTCAGGAGTTGCTACCTTCTCCTCTCTCTCAATACATTAGCTAAATCCTTCTCGTTTGCACCAAAGATAAATTTAGTTTGAAAAGAGAAGAGCTGGGGAGGCTCTAAAGGAACACCCACAATTCTTTTTGTAACACATTTAGCTAATTGGCTGTGCTGATCCCCCAAGCATCCCAGGGGAAGGTGAGCCCTTGAGGTAGGTCTACAGTTAGGGTTTGCATTCACTGCTGAAAAAGCTTGTTTTGAGTTTTTTTCCCTAACTTCAGAATGCCTGAGGTGCCTGAGCTAACTTGACTTAAAACTATAATGAAAAAGATGTGCTTTTTCTGACTGAGACTGAGATCAGTCCCTCATCACTGAACCCCACCTCACCATGGGGCAATACTGATGGGCCTCTTCCTTGTATTGTTGCTCTGATTAGCAAACTGAAGCACCTTTGCTGTGCTTTAGCATGTTTTCCTAATGTGCAAGTTTAAGATCAAGAACACCCAAGATATGCTTTACCCCAGCCTGAGAACCAACAGTTACGCAGTCCCTTATCTAAAACTTCATAACTATGCTAAAATGGCAAATACAGAAAATGTAAAAACCCCAGGACTAGACAAGTGTTCACCATGTTTCCCTTTAAGCACAGCAGAAGGAGAGAGAAATGTGGTTTCCCAGCACTGGCCTGTTTCATGACCCTGGGCAGCATTTTCCCTACTGCTCCCCATCCCCCCCCCCCCCCCTTGCTGTCTTTGTCCCTACAACTGGAAGACCTCTGGGGCAAGGACAGCATCTCCTCACTGTCAGGACCTTGAGCAAGGCTTCTCACGACATTGCTGTGGGGCAAATTACCCAAGACGACAATTGAGTAACTGAGGTAGGGTGCAAATCCGTGTCCCCGTGTGTCACACCCACGCCCACAGCGCATCAGGGACTTACCCTGTTTGTCCCCATTGACCTGTAACTGAATGCAAAGCCAAGCTTTTCGCGCTGACTCTTGATCCAAGAGCGCGAGCAAAGTGGGAGTGAGCAAAAAGTCCCACCTTTATTTTGCGAAGATCTCGCTGGTTTCCTCTGTTGACAGAGGGTGTTTTGATTGCTGGGGTTTATGTAGGACCTACACTTTGGAAGTAAGTTTTGGGTTGTGGG
>NW_020956164.1:163700-222662 GCF_003031625.1 Empidonax traillii | reverse complement strand
AAATGTACAGCAGAACCTCGAGGCTGCTCTTTGAAGTTGGACAAATTCAGACTGCAAAGGAGATTCCAGTTTATCTAAGCAGGTTGTTATTAACCTCTGAAATGATTTAGTAAATGCTGTTGTGGGTTCTCTACCTCTGTTCAAATCAAAATAGGATTTCTCAACTGAAATACAGTGTAATTTGAAGGGGAATTAATTCATGCCTGGCTATAATTGGTGTTAGGGAGAAAGTCAGGCAAAACAATTACAGTGATCTCATCTGGCCTAAAAATTGATGAGTCTATTTAAAAGAAAAAAAACTCCAAACTAAACAGAACAAAAATCACTCAGGAGGAATTAATTTCTAGAGATTGCATTACACAATGGTGTATCCCTTTATATTAGCTTAAATCTGTACCTGGGGTAATAGTGATGTATTTCTCAAAAATGCTGTTTAAGGAGACCAGCTACTTTAAAAAAAAAAGTAGTAATTGTAATTCTTGAGTGAAATCAGCGCCTCTGTAACAGAAATGACAGGAGTTTCATTTCTACAGGAGGTCAGAATTTTACCTATTTTTCCCTCCTTTCAGAGGCATATGCGTGTCTAATTCTGCACAATTTTATAGAAGGATACAGGGGATTTTCTGCACTGCAAGTTGTGGTATTTCTTTTGGAAATGAAGAAAACCCAGCATACACTGGCTGAGTGGTTGGCTTTGATCTAATGATGTCTTCAAGTAGAGGATTAGATAAACAGGAATGTCACTGATATTTTTCAGCTACAGAGGGTTGCAGTTACATCAGTGTGGTACTCTTGGCAATAGTTGTTTGATGTTTTTTATAGTTTATCACTATGAAGCACTAAAAATCAGAGTGAAATTGCAGAGTACATGCAAAAAAATCACTGCTAACTGCCTAGAAATTTAGCTACTGATGAAACGGTATACGATGCATTTTTAATACATTGAAAGAAAACAGTTTAAGTGAAAGAGACAATGGATAAAGTTTCTAAAAGCAAAGGAAACAATAAACCTATTTATGGCAAGGTTACAGTATGCTTACTGAGCAGAAGAGGTCAGAAAAATGTTGAGTCCTCAGCATAAAGCCTTCTGCGTTCTGATACACTGATATTTTATCTCTGCGCACATACTGAATTGTCAGGGACATTTCACTCAGTATCCAAGGATCCCAAAGAAGTCTCCTGTTCAAATTCTGACCAGGGCTGACTGCCAAGCTGAAATGCAGCATTTTGATGTTTATGTTCACGTTTTGATGTGGCACTTTGAGAAGGCAGTCAATCCAATTCCACTCCCTCATTGTTGCCAGCATGCAGCTGTTTTGCACTCTGAAACCTAATCTGTATAAAGAAAAATCCGTGGCCTCCACTGATTTAAAGTTTTCAGGGGTTTACGTGTGACAAATGTACATATTTTGCAATATTTGGTGTGAGCATGGACCTTTTTCTGCAGTGTGAACACTCTTAGACAGCCAAAGAAAAGGAGATTCTATTCCTACATTTTGGTACAGAGAACACATCTCCATGTTTTTCAGATTTTTCTTGAAATGAACTGAAAAAAGGAGGGGTTGAAGCTGCTATAAATGCCTGCTTCATCTTACAGATTAGCCAGAAAAAACAGCTGGCAGCTGTGCTGACAAAAGCAACTCTGTCTCAGGAAAAAGTCCTCTCCAAAAAAGATTGAGATCTCCAAATCCAATTTCCAGAGAATTTTGAAAGCTCACAAAGAGTAGAGAACACCAGCATTTGTGGTTGCAGTCTTCAGGGTTTCAGAGCACAGCAATTCCCACCAAGGTGACTTGAGCATGGACCATGTTGATTTTGATATCTGTGAATTCTCCAGGCTTCAAAGATCCACCCAGTTTAGACCTGAGTCGCTTCACACCAGACGTGAACTGGCATGTCAGGAGAAAGCAGCTGCTTCACTATCCATCACCAATTGTGATATCCTACTGTGAAAATACCTTCACACTGTATGCAAAGTGTATGCTCTTACAGACCACATAAGCAATTCATGGTGGTGCAGGGGCTGCCTAGATGATGGAACAAAATACATATCCCGAAGACAGTGGGATGCAACCACACACTGCAACACCAGAGGAGACAACCATGCAATGGCTGCAGTTGCTTGTGTTTTCTGAAGCAGATTTGTCTTTGGGAAGCAGAGCAAAGAGAATTTGGTAAAGCAGCAGCCATCTTATAGCAGCAACTTGGACAATATGCCTACTTACATTAAACATGGAACGAGCTCTGCCTGTGAGCAGCTGCCTCTGAGTGGTGGGCTGGGACAGCAGTGGTGGGCTGCAGAGCACTTCTACCCTGGGCCCCTTAAAGACCACAAATCCCTGGAAGCACAGATTTACTACTCTTCTAAGACTCACTTGTCAATCAAATTCTTTGCTAGAAATAATGCAGAACTGTTTCAACTGAATTATTTGATTTGGAGTTCCTCTAACTTTTTTATTTCCCCTGTTCCACAGAAAATTTTCTCAATGTCAGTTCTATTATGCACTTTTGAAAAATAAGCAGGGCTCAAAATGAGTTATTTCTTATGGGAAAACGGTCTGTTGGGAACACATTACACATTCCATTTACTAATCAGAATCTTCTGATAATTTTTACTGTGCATTGCAAATGCAGGCAGCCTGCATTACATCTGTAGTGCTCAGATAGACTGGAACTGCTCCAAACTGCTTCTCAGAAGTTTATTTTTAAAATTTTCCATGCACTTACTGTTCCTTCATCTTGGTCACAAATGCATATTTATCGAATGGACTAACTACATGCATGCAATAATTTAGTAGTGTTACACGTACCATACTGTTAAAAAATATAATGTCTCTCAAAGTTTATAGAAACAGTTGCCTAAAGAAATAAATGCTTTAACCTGAAGAAGCTGAAAGACTGAAAATATCAAGCAAGGAAGATAAATGACCTCAGCTTAAAGCAAAAAAAGCAATAGGAAAACTAAGATTTTAGTGATATGCTTCATGAAACAGTTTCGTATGGCTGGTCTTAAATAAAATGGAGACCCAGGTTGTTGACAGAAAAATTTCAAGGATGAGCCAAACAGCTGCAACTCTGGCTTCTGGTTTCGCCACTCAACATCAGAATGATGGGACTGAGGAGAAAGGATGTAGCTGATGTGGAGACATGGATCTGGGAAAGAGTGAGCACTGGTGAATACAGGGGAGACACGGAACAAGAAACATTGTTCTACAGAAGTGTACCTTCCTGCAGCATGGTGGGAAGAAACAAGTGAGCCAGCAAGCTCTTGAATGTGGCATTTCCCTCCCTACCTACTAAATCACTGTAGAAATGCTGCTTATTTGCAGCAGCAAAAACCTTTGAGGTGGTGTGCAGGGTAGGACTAAAAAGAGTGGCAATTTGTTTCCAGCAAAAGCTCTGAGGGAGCCTGGGATTAGCATCTTGTTCAAAGATGTGCGTAATTCCTTTCCAAAACCTTTAAAGGATGCAGTTCCAACCTCCACTATTACACATCAGTGCCTCCCCCAGAGGGGGCAGTTTCTGAGGAAAATTTCCTGGACTCCTGAACCTTTCGTATCGCTCTCATCTCTGCTGTGTTTCAATGCTGAGAGTACAAAGACCTCCAGTATTCTTATCTTGGCATTCCCCACTTAGGGGAATGAGAGAAGCATTACAAATGAGTCTGCAGGGATGTATCGTGGGAGCAGTAATAAAAACTAAAAAGCCGGCACCAGTGGCCATGGCCGGTCAGGTCCTTTGGGAGCACTGGGTGGTGAAACTGTTCCACATCCCTGCTCTGAAACGCTTGGCATTTAAACACGGCAACAAGCTCTGCTCCTGCAGACTGTTCCTGAGGAAGACCTCATGGTCAGACTGTCACAGCTAATGTTGTTTTCAGGTCACATTTCTGCTCCCCCTTCTATTCTCCCTGCTGTCCATGTGCTAAAACCGCCCTCTCTCCCCTCACTGTCCCCCCCTACAAGCCATGACATGACCAGGATACACTAACATCAAGGTTGCTCTAAAAAGTCATGCTCTCTCTTCTGCTTTGTTGTTTAATGGTTTTAAAGACATCAAGTCTAAAGATATTTTTGGAGCCTAACAACTTACTTCTAGCTGTTGGGAAAGACACGTGTGCAATAGTCAGCATCAGTCACGAAAAGCTTCTGTATATTTTATTTTTAATAATATTTTTCTGAATCTTCTTCATAACTCAGCTATGCATAACCTACTAACAACCTCTTATTATTATCTACATGGCCTGCTCTCATCTGGCAAGTGAAAAAAAGGTGCTGGGTGTCAACAGCTGCCAGGTACTCACATTGAACTACTTCTCTAACTTAATACCAAAAAAATAAAACAAACCAGCACCATTCACAAACACATAGAGCCAATGGATTAGATTTACTGTCCATTAATATGAGGCTATAAATTGTTCTTAAAATTACTGTATTAAAATATAATTAATTGCCTAAGCCTGGCTGGTGGCATGGCTTTGTAGAGCCAATCCGTCCTTCCAGTGCACCCAGCCTTCCCCATGCCTGGCATGTTGTGCTGCGGCCCAGATGCGGGATAATGCAGCTGCAGGACTTCATTGCTCCTTAAGCCACAATGGCTCTGTCCTTCAGTAAGCCCATCAGACTGCTGACTTTTGCCCAGTATCTACTGAGTCCAAGTGCTCTGCCATGATTTCTTCAACCATGTCAAATGCCCTTTTTTGCTCAGTGAAACGTGGTCAGGAAACCCTCCCTCCCTTCCATACGTTTTTGTTGCATTGCACAATTTCATGGTATTACACATCTGTTCACTCAGTAGCCTCCCAAAAACCCAGTGTGACCCTAAGCATCAGTTCTGTGGTACTCATGTGCGAATGAGCCCATTAGAAAAATCCTCAATTCCACACCACAACTGCCTTTGGGTATTAAACCATACGTGCCTTTGAGCCCTGACAGCACAGGAGTGTCCTGCATGTGTGGGGGAATTGCCAGAACAGGGCCCTGAAGAGCTCTGCTTGCTTCCTCTTCTGTAGCAGAGCTGGAAGTGGGACAGCCACGGGAGAAGTGCACACCTTTCAATAGTGACCTCCAAGGAGCAGGGTCTGTCCCAAACATTTCAGAAACTATCTCTCAAATAAAAAACCTCCCATAAAGATATTTTGATATCAAGCTGACTACTTCACTGTTTATTACTTAAATGTGGTTTGGGGTAGGGCAAATTTATTTTAAAATAGCACTAGTCATACACTGCTCCTGAAACACCTCATTGGTGGTTAGAGGTGAGCAAAAGGGGCATCCCTGAGGCCTGCTTTAAATATTCCAGGTGGCTCATTAGTTCCCAGGCTTTCCATAATCTGGTCATTAGCTGTTCAGTAAAAATTCAGAAAACAAATGATACATGTGCTAATTATGTGTAGAGACACACCATGTGTGTCTGGGCAGATAGGTCCTGACCTTCTCACACCAGCACAAGTGTTTTGTTCTTCACCAAACCTCCTTTTTGCCTCATCTGTGAAAAGTTTCACTGTTCCCACGGCTCCTACTTGCAATATCTGGAGAGATTTTCCCCCTTGGAATGCTTGAGTAGACAGAATAATAGGTGAGGAAGTGAAAGAAAACTAGTGCATGATATTTGCTATACAGAGAAAAAAGCCATTCCCAAAAACCCACAGGCCAAACTATTAAGTTCTCACAGCGAGTAAAATGCTGCCTGTCCCCCTAAAGATCAGCAGTAAAATTCCCATCGACGTCAATGGGCCCAGAATTTGGGTATCCAAAAATCTGGGCAGCTTATTGGAGTTTTTTCATGGTCTTCACAGATGAAAGCATGCAGACACATTTTGATATTTCCTTACATCACTGTGGGGAAAACCTGGAATCACAGATTAGGTTGGTTAGAAGAGACCTTTAAAGGCCATTGAATTCAATCCCCTTGCAATGAGCAGGGATATTTTCAACTCAGTGAGGTTGCTCAGAGCACCATCCAACTTGACCTTCGATGTTTCCAGGTATGGGGGCTCTACCACCTCTCTGGGCAATATGTGCCAGTGCCTCACCATCCTCACGGTAAAACAGTTCTTCCAAATACCTAATCTGACTCTACCTTCTTTCAGATTAAAAACATTACACCTTGTCCTATTGCTACAGGTCCTATTCTATTTGTGTTTATGTAGCTATACATGCACACATACACACATTGTATTAGCTTCTTTGGTTCTGTTTGACTGTATAGAATTAGGGATTCAAAAACCCCCAAACCTGTAATTTCACTGCCAAGTTCACCACATGTGAACACAAACCATGTCCCTGAGTAGCCACATCTACATATCTTTTAATCATCTCCAGGGATGGTGACTACAAAATCCCTGAGCAGCCTGTTCCAATGCTTCACAACCTTTTTGGTGATCCAGTCTAAACCTTTCCTGCCAGAACTTGAGGTTGTTTCCCCTTGTCCTGTCACTTGCTACTTGGGAGAAGAGTGGCAACATCCACCTTACTACAACATCCTTGCAGGTGATTGTAGAGTCATAAGGTACCCCCTGAACCTCCTTTTCTCCAGGCTAAGCAGTCCCAGCTCCCTCAGCTTCTCTGCATCAGACTTGTGCTCCAGACCCTTTACCAGATTTGTTGCCCTCTCTGGACATGCTCCAGCACCTCAATATCTTCCCTGCAGAAAATTCACCAGATGGACACAAAATCATAAGCTTGCAGAAGGCATTTTCAGATGGGATGAGTGAGTTCTGTGCCAGATACGTGTAAGCCGATATGCTCTGAGGTATGCAAAACAGGGATGAAGAAAATCAAGCCTTTGCCAAAACCCAATACTACAGTTTTCATGCAGACACATTAACCTGTACTTCCCCGTCTTATTTGTAGGCCAAAATTAATAAATAAGATTATGCTAATTTTCTACTGCCCCTCACAATCAATTTAAAATACAGAAAAAACCACCACTGCACAAAATTTTAGTAAAATGAAGTTTACATTCAGCAAAGGACCCTCCTGTCCTAGTATTTAAGTCACTCCAAATCACTGCCTGTACATTTCTAAATGCTGTGTGCTCAGAGTAGCAATGCTTTTACAGTAAAAAATAGCAAGACAGACTTCATAAAAGATTAATATACTTGAAAAGCAGGTCATTTATTAAAAGATTTTTTAAAAGCTTCCTTTCTTAAAAAGCATAACTATTATATATTTGCCCACCTCCGCATCTTATCTGAAAGCATTTGCATACACAGCTGTTCCTCGAATTTCAAGCCTGTTTTCTTTCCTCATTTTCATGTTTTAAGACACGAGTAGCAGGTATTTACTGAAATAGCAGCATGCTTCAGCAAGTGCTTTCTTCTTCCATATAGCAATTTATGCTGTCTCCCAGACCCCCAGATAAACCCTTTTCTCATACACAGGGTTGAAGTGCTGAACCTTCAGCCCCAGGGTGGCATGAGATGGCAGCCTGAAGTCTGGGGACTTCAGCTTCTAAACCTTTTAAAACTTCTCTTGCCACAGCTGAAAGCCTCTCCCAGTAGCAGGTGAGGATAGGCTTTGCCCCTCCTGCATTTTCCACTGTACTCTTTTTTCATGGGTCTTTTTAGGCATTTGCTCTTTGACTGACTGACTGCCTGGGAACTGTGCATGCAGCGCAAGTGGTCTGGATGTCAGAGGTGCAAGACACACAGGTACCCTGTTAATAAACAGCAGAAGGGAAATCAATAAATATTTCTTGGATAATGGGCCTGCACCATTCTGTTCAGTGGAAATTGTATCACCTTTGCACGCTGCAGTCCTCAAGATAGCATTTTACGTGGAGCCAAAAAAATAGCAAGAGATAAGGCAAAGCAAAAAATACTGGCAATTTTGGACCAAGACACTGACGCTTCAAGATATGCTTGACACCCTGTTCTTCACAAGTGTTTCCAGTCGCTACGTCTGCCTGAAGAACAACCTCTATCTGTTTCATCTTGACTGCAAATAGCATGACACCCAGCAAAATTAAAAAATAAGCCATTAAAAAGATTACTATCTGTTCAGGACATGGTAGCTCAACTGTAGCCACGGAGTTACTCTCTTGGTAACTGGCTGTCATGAACATGGTGATTATAAAAGACAGAACAAGTCGGCGGAGAGTTGCTCTGGGAGGAGGTTAAGTAAGGAGAACATAATGACCTTGGTCATAAGCTTCAAAGAAAATATGATGAAAAAGCCAGACACTACAAGGGAAGGAACATGCAGAAAGGAAGAAGGAAGCGGGGAAAACTCAGAAAAGGCAAGACACCAAGAACACAGAGACAACTTGCTGTGTCAGAAGCAAGAAATAATAGCACAGATACCAGCACTCTTATTCTTGTCATAAGATCATCATGAAAATTACTTTAAATTTTGAAGAATAACATTTGACTAGTTTTTTGTTCTATAAATGACTGTTTTTCATTATTTTTTTTTGAAAAGTCACTACTTATTGTTTTGGTGGGCAGCCACAACCAAATTCTTACGTGATCAAATGTAAAATATGCTTGAAGGCTGTTCATACCTACGAGGGCAAGACAGATGGTGCAATGTAGGTGTCTCCACTTTAGATTGCACCGCAGCCCAGGGGAGAGCATCTGAGTATTTAGCAGTAATGCAATAACTTTAGGAAACAGTAGGATGTAGCTATTGATCACCGTTCCGGCTTCCAGGGAGAAAAATAAAAGGCATTTAGGGGTTAATACTTCTGACTGAAATGTGCTTATTTAGAGGTTCACTTAACAGATGCCATCATCAGGAGATAAAAGTCCTTACACTGAGCAGACAATTTTAATGGCCTTTCCCATTAAGCTATGGGTGACATATTTCAAAGGGCAGATTATTGGTGTCTTTCTGCTGACAGCAGGGAATGTCAGATGAATTCAGAATATCAGTGACTGTTTAAGCCTTGCTAACAACGATTTTGATATAGAGTTGTATTATAATTCAGGACAAAACACCTTGACCAATTTATTCTCCTATATAGTACATTTTTATCTGCATTTATATTCATCGCCAAAATAGGCAATGAACCCTTACTGTTCATAGGAACAAAGCTCCAGATGCTCTTATATTCTAAGTCTAATGTGCTCAGCTACTAGTGTGACACCATTAATCACACAGAACATGAGTTTTATAGCCTTGGAAAAATGGAACCTCCTAGATTCGTTAGACTACTCTGCTTAATAAAGTTTGTTATGAACAAGTGAGCTCTGAATACAACATACTAAACACTATCATCCCATAATCAAAAGATATCAGAAAGACTTTTTAAGGTTTAGTTCCCTTCCCATTCTCCCACGGATTGGAATTATTCAGCTCTGTACTGCAGAGCTCCATTAAGCACTTTGTTTTTCATTCAATGACTGGAATCAAGTGCGTATGGCCTCCACGGATGGATAAGCTGCTGTAAAAAGAGGTAAGTCAGCAATACTGATTGGCTCTGTTGTCTGAGTGTGCCTTTTGATTTTTGAATTACTGCCAAAAGCATCATCATTCTGTGTTTACCCTTCAAAAGCCCTCGGTCACTCAGATGGTTCATACACTTGCAGCACAACGCACTCCCTTGCAGAAACAGTACTCAGAAAAAAAAAGACAATTTCAGGACTTGTATTTGTTGAATGTAAATTTGCGGCACAGATCCTCTCTCTCTCATCTTTCATGACATTGTTACTACACAATATGAAGTGATTAAAAGACCAGTTTTACTTTGATGCCCATCTCTTTCACTCAGACAAATGGTTTATCTCTGTGCAAAGCTGTACGTAGCTTTCAAAGTGTACTTGCTCACATCATTTTACTCTCTCTTTCTCTCCCTGGCAAGTCAAGGTACCACCATAAACCTCTGTGGTGGTTTCTTTCGTGTGCGTGTGCGTGTGAGTTCATACTAATCACTGAAGACATACTGCATTTTTCTTCAGTGCTGTAGCCAGGACTGGCAGCGCCAGGCTCAGTACTGGACACAACAGACTTAAATCCCCCTCCAGAGTTGCAACAAGAGCTGTTGCGTAGCTGTGAACACCTGCTGTGCACTTTGTACCAGGGTAAATGCCTGCTGGACACAGCAAGAACATGACCAGAACAGATCCCTGATGAAGCGTTTGAGTTGGTTACAACTCTCCATGAATACAACATCAGCACTTGGGAATCTCCTAAGGCAGACACAAATGATGGACTCTCTTGACATGACAGGATTACCTGTCTGCAAAATGGTTACTCCCATCTGAATACAAAAACAGATCAGACACCAGTGATCTGGGTTTTACACAAACGTACAGGTAACAGCAAGAACATAAATAAATAAATCCTGCCTGCATAAACGGCAACAAAGTGACAAATGAAGGCAATTTTTACCTGCTTGTTCAAAGCCCTGTGGACATTTTGCAATCCTATTATTTCTATTACTGACTCTTACTGGAGTTGCAAGTTCAGCTGATTGTGAAGGTCCTGTAAAGTCTGTAAGTCCTGTGAAGTCTTATTCATGTGCACATTGTAAAAAGCAGCGATAGTGGACGCAGAGCCTGTGCTGTTTCAAAGGTGCTGCCTAAGATCTCAGGTGAGGAAATGCTCTCTTAGAGATAGCTCACAAGCCTAAACCCTCTGTGGATTAAAAGGAAATGAATTTGATTTCTCAAGAGCCTGTGGCTTCCCAACAAACCTTGGGAAAGCACTTCAGAATACTAGGATATGCTCTAATCCATTTTCTAGTTATAAAGGCTTCTTTATTACTGTTTTTGGCTGACAACACTTGAGATAGCATGTTTATCATCATTCTTAAAACACTTGAGAGAGAACAATGTGAGTGTATTTTTTATTTTGGTTTTAACTTCTTTATTTCATTGCTGTACAGCTGCATTACACTTGGCTTTAATCCCTTAAGCATTATTTTCCTTGGCAAAATAGTCACTGAACTGAGTAGAACTTACTATTGGAAAAATATGCTTGAAAAACCAGTGTGATGTCAATGTCAACTGAAACCCATGGAGCTTGAAATGTCACAAATGTGCCTGTAGCTGAAATACAGAGCTCCTCATTTTTTTGCCCGAGCTAGGAATGTAGTAAGTCTTAGGTTGTGAAGTCAACTGTAAAAATCATAGAGTAGCCTCCTGAAACTGAATGCGTGCTGGAACTGAGTGTGTGCTTCCCCCCTCCACGAACAATCCTTTGGAGAACACTTATATAAAACTGGATGCAGGATAATACCATAGGCAACAAACAACTACATGGCTCCACTTCCAGTCTCGCCTGCATTAACTGTAGCTGTAAGAAGTTGGGCTACAGGCCTCTTAGAGAAAAGATAGAACCCGACTTTGTAAAACATCTTTAATATTCAAATATATAAATAAGCACTACTGAAGAATAATTCAGAAGACTGCAGTGATTCATTATGAACAGATGCTATAAACGGGAACAGTAACATTGCTAGGTAAGGAAGAAGCAAGCTATTTTAGGAGTCTTGAAAACCGCTTCTAGTTCTTCAGACAGATCATGCTGCTATAGTTATTTTATAAAAAATTATATTCTGAAAAGCACTTTAGTAAAAGAAACCTTTTACTGGAACTATTATTTAACCAAGACCTTCTACAGCACTAAAAGACACTGCAATTGAGTTCCTGATATAGTTTTAAGAATGGAAGGGGGTCAAAAAAAGAACAAAAAACCTACCATACCTGCACCAGGAGCTATTTATTAGCATAACACTCTTCCTTTTAAAGATTTCGTAACAACTAAAGTATATACAAAGTCTTACAGCATTTACACAATAAAAAAGTTTCCTATTAGCTGATGTAGTATAAGGTAGTGCTGCAATTTACTTCAAAGCATGTATACAATAATAATGAAGCAGACCACTGTACTTTCAACTTCTCGACTACCACACCACCACTGTCAGTTCAAATGACAGTTAATTAAACCACTGGGAAGACACAGATTGTCAAAAGATTTGTAACAGGTCGATCTGCAGCACTAACCATGTTAAGGAGGTAAAAAAAAAAAAAAAAAAAAAGAAAAAAGCTACATACTGTCATGTTTCTACACTTTCCTAGAGCTGTAACAAACCCTCACAGCCTTAGATATAATATATGCAAGACAACATAATCACATTTTTTCAGATATAGTTCAGCTACTGAGTGTATTTACTTCTGAATAGGAGGCGTTATATTGATATGGCTGTGTGTTTCCATTTTTGTTCATTAACTGTTCAAAAAGTTCTAAAAAAAAAAAATTAAAAGACAGCATGGAGTTTGTAGTCATGATGTGTTTTGACTAATAAAGGCATTCAATATCAGCTATAGGATCTAATTATTCCTGTCAAAAGTTTAAGACCAGGAATCTTTGAGTAAAAATTAAACCCACAAAATCCCACACCTGTGCCGTCTGTTCCCTCTGACCTTCTTTAAGCTGAAATTTCCAACCGGGATAGTACAAAATCATTAAAAATGCTTCCACCAATCCAAATGCAAGACTCATTTAGTTTATGAGAGGTCAAGAAGAATCACTAGACTATTTCTGCTGTAAAACGGAAGGAACTTACCTAGAAAAAAGAAACCTTTACAGAACAGTGCCTTACTACAAGTAGGGATATATAGTTTAACAACGATACATAATTTAAGAACATAGCATTCTTTGCCTTTTAGAAACAGCTTTCATGTGCCAATAACGCACTTTCTACAAAAGATAAGGCTGCTTTGCCTATCGTCATATGCCTAAACATCTTATTTTGGCCAATTTTGCTTTCCTTCCCCCAAAAAGGGATTCTGTTTCAAGTTAGAAACTGGTAACATCAGTTGACAATATCTGTATTAAGACAAAAAGTGACATATATAAAATCCACAAGGAACCACATAAATACCAAAGAAGTCATATAACCTTTTCATGTAAACACTTTGATTATACTGAAGCCCTAATCAGATTCTTGTCTTAAACTTTTGGCAGATAATGTGTACGCTCAGCCAGGCTTTGTAGTTAATTATTGTTCAAGTGGAAGCCAGGTCAGCTCACATGTTGACAGGCATGCAACTTGGAAACATTGCACAACAAGCAACACAAAGAGATTTGAGAAGGGTACAAGACTTCAAGTAGACTTCACAACCCTTCACAAACTGAATATTCACAGACAAAGATACAGTCCTTGCTTTTTCTATGGTGGATTTCTCTCTCACACATGGGACACTTTCTGTGACTCTCTAGCTTGCTTGATGCTATATAACCACTTGATGATTCTGGCATTCCTTTCAATGGCAGAAATACCGTATGGCACACGGTCATTGGCACTGTCATCATTTCTAAGGTCACTGTTGCTGTCCTGAGACTGTTCACAGTCTGAGCTAATCATGCTTGCACTGCGAAAGTTGAGGGATATAATATCAGAGTTAGCCCTTGCAAAGTTTTCCATCCCGAGGTTTTCAAGCTCTTCAGGATCCAGTCCGCAGTAGTTAAAGAATCGTTCAACATCTGCGTCGACGCGAAAGTATCGGTCACTTAAGTCTGATTTTGATCGCTGTAGGGAGGGTCTTCTACTAACTCCACATCCAGACTCGACTGCCTCAATCTCTGGGGATTTCAGGGTGGCAATGGCAGCGATTTTGGGCTTTGGAGGCAGAGGTGGGGCTGAACTACTGCAGGGTATTGCTTTTAAGGGCTTTGCGCTAGTTACTTTCCTAATGTCTGAAGAGCTGTGAGAGACATGCAAGAAAGTCTCTGCCGATTGATCTAGGAGCCTTCTGCTGACGTTGGAGCTGCTCTCCTGTGGGCTGCTACGGCCCTGCGTGGGGTAAACCTTCAAAGACTCGGCGAACGAGTGTCGGTTCAGCTCTGTTGAATCAGCTCTGTGGGGTGGCCAATTTCGGGGACCGTGCTTATGCCCTGAGCCTGAGCTGGAGCCTTCAGAGCTGTTGATGATGTTCTTCAAAATCTCGAGTTTCAGATTTTCCCTCTGGACGCCACTCTCAGTCTTTGCGTTGTTGCTGAAGACTTTCAAGGTGGGGCTTCCCAGTGCTCTCTTGGCTGCAGGACAGACTGGTGGCTTCGCCAGCACTGCCGGCTTCACAGGCTCCTGCTTGGCATTGATGACCTCCTGGCTCTTGACATATTTTGCCTTGTCGGCTTCTAGCCTCTCCACTGCGCTCAGTCTTTTTGGATTAGGCTCCGCCTGCCTGCGAAAATAGTCGGGTCCTTTGTTCAGGATGCGGAGAGGAACGGCGGATGTGAAAGTCACGGCAGGGCTGACCGGCTTCACCATGCTACCTGTCGGTAATGTTTCTGTAGGCATGTTTGGTGGTCTTTCCCCCGCAGCCGTTTTGGATTCTTCTCTGGGATCTCCTAAATGCACGGTGCAGAAACATGTACATTAAGCACAATGAATAGCCGATGAATCCTGGGATCTGAGCGCTAGCAGCAGTGCCTCATCTCACAGCTCATTAAATAACACTGCGTTTCTCTTTTAAAGGCAGCCTTTGTAGGGCAAGGGCATCCGACACAAGTCCGTATTAGTCTGCTCCGCTGACTCCTTTCTTCTCGCTGAAAGATGTGGGAGTCTCGCCGTTCCCTTTGCGCTCTGCTACCGGCAGCGATCTGAAATGCAGAATAACCAACCACACGTTAGTGAGAGTGCCTGACATCAGAGCGATAGCAACAGCCGCCTCCCGGCCCTCCTCTCCCACTGCTGGATGGGATGCGCTGTCGGTGCACAGCGGAGGCACAGTGCTCAGGGTGTCCGTGCCCTGCTCCCCTGAGCATCTTACAAGACATGTATTGCTCAGTGTTTACACTCTGAGCTTGGATTTAACAAAATTACATTGGAGAAAAAAAAAAAAAAATTAAAAATTAAACCCTACCACAATACAGCCATGCATTTCTAGAGGAAGAAAGGGAAGAAAAATGTGACAATTCGGAGACTTGGACCCACTATCTCCTGAAGATCAGTGAAAGAGCACTTTCAAACTAATATATTTGGCTTTGACAAGTTGGTTTGTGAACTTATTTTATCTCTAAAACCCAAACACTTTTCTCCTTAGAGACAACGTACTCTACAAATCTCAGAAACTAAGTGTATTTTCCCTATTCATTAAATGCTTCAGAAAACTGTCTGGTCTAAAATGCAGAGAGCAAACGTGTAACATTTTAAGTGCAATACACACCTTTCATCATTAATCTAATATAAAATCAACAACTGAAAAACAGGACATGTTGCTACAGCCACCGATGCCAGTTCAAAGTCTGAACATCAGTCCCCACAGCACCGGTGCTCCAGCAATGAAAGTAGGCTTTCCAAGTTCTCATGATCACCTTACAGGCTTAACAGAACATCAAAAAATTTCTTTGTTTTTTGATGAAAGATTCTGGGAACATGCAAAAACTTTCTGACTGGGTTTGAAAAAAAACCTTGTCTTCAACATTTATATTTAATAATTCAAGTTTTCTACCAAGCAGTAAGTACAAATGAAGATTATCTTCATTTAAATTATTTTAAGATCCTATCACTTAGATTGTCACAATAGTCTAAAATCCAACACCATGGATGACATTACAAGTGCTGAAACAATTTTCCCTCCACAAGGCACTGAAGGGCACTTATCACAGAATCTACTTTTCAAGCAGTGATTTCGCTAATGGGTCTCATTTGTTTTATTATTGCCCCATTAATCTATGCTGCCCTTTTTAATATCCCATTTCTATTATCACTATGTTCTTCAGGGAGAGAAAGAAAAGCAGCTGCTACTTCTTCACTCTATCCTAAGGAATGAAGAGCAGCATCCTTATTTGGGATGACTTGCTTTCGTGTGCACTGCCATCCTGTGTGTGCTCATCCATCAATACACAACTTACTAATACAGGGTGTACGCTGTTTTGACCAAAAGCAAAAAAAAAAACCACAAAAAACTTAAATTCCAGCTAAAGCTACATTAAAAGTTAAATCAACCTCAAGTATTGATGCCCAGAAATACATGATGTATACACGGAATATTCTCTCTATATTATCCAAGGTCAAAGCAAGCAAATAAAATATACAAATGCTGTAATGAGATTATAGGAAAAAGCTGAGCTTTATCCTGAAGGCTCACTGTCACAAGCATTCTTCAAATACAAACTAACATATTTAGGTGGGTGATACACCAGAAACGCATTCAGTGCAATTGAAAGGGTACTGAAATGTTAATTAAGCTTCTCTTTCAATGTTGTTTTATAAATCCTAGTGCTAACTCCTCAGCAGTTTGACTTCCTGAATTTTAACGAAGTCTTTCTGAAAGAGAAAAAGCTTGCTTTCCTCATTTGAATCAACATATTTATTAGTACTGTTTTGAAATTAGGTATGAAATTTCCAAACGCGCTGAAGGCAATTCCAACATGCATCTGCACACACACATTTCTCTTCTGTACACAGAAATCAAATCTTTCCACGTCACCAGCTCAGAGCTTGATGGCTAAGTGCCTGTATAAATACTCTATTGGTTTGTATATTTAGTGTTTCTACACTTGAGTGCAGAATTCAAATCTATGTGAGAGCAGGGCTATCATCAAAAGGAAGAAAATCCCACAAACAACCATGTTCTCTGTACTAAACACTGTCACCCAACTGAGTTAATACTACTTGAATAAGCGAGACCACTTTCCTGATGACTGTCATTAAAGGCCACCATGGTCCTGCCCCAAAGGACAGCTGCCAACTCCATTCTCCTCCCAGTGAGCAGCTCCGCACACCACTACGGATTGTAGCTGGGGGAAACCAAGGCATCGGGCCTTTTGGAAGTCTTTTCCCAGCATTTAACAATTTCCTCGCTCTTGACAGCCCTGTTTAATTCCAGCAAGCATTGCTTAGGAGGTTAAGCATTCATGTTGGCTTCAACACCACATTAAAAAGAAAAAAAAAAAGAAGAAAAATAAACCCCACTGTGCATGCATGTTCATCCGAGAGAACAAGTGTGCTTGTCTGCAAGCACGTATGGGGTCAAGTGCCCTGAAATCAATGGAAATAGGTTGCAACTGGCAATGTGCTCCAGGCATGTCTAGATAGAAAAGCAAAGATCTGGTGAGGAGCCAGGACAGAAATGTCCACCTGAGCCAGCACAGGGAGCCTGGGGGGTAACAGCCAAGTGGTTACATAGCCAGACATGGAAGCTTTGTACCTGTGGGGTCGGTGGTATAAATGAAAGAACGTGTAGCTATGAAAACGGATCAACTTTTTGTGTGTTGTTTAAAATGCTCCATTTCACTGAAGTGCTGCATTTGAATATCACTGGAAAGTTTATTCAGTACTCTAATCTCAGAGAGATAACGATTATTAACCAGGTACAGTTAGAAAAGGAAGTGGGATGAAAGAGAGGTGGATGAATGTAAATTGCTAATGAAAAAACTTCTCCCGCCTGTGCTGGCTGCAGCATGATTCTGCTGCTAGCAAGGAAAGTCAGTTCAAATCCTACCAGCCTCTTTGCTGCCCATGGGTACCTGAAACACCACAGTGACATTAGAGAAGCTTGCTACTTATTAATTTTATTGGCAATGATAAAGGCTGAGCAGCAGCAGCAGCACAGTGTATTCTCAGGAATAAAAAAATTGTGCCATTTAGTTTTCAGTTGTGAAAATCATCATTGGAGCAACAGGGGTAGAGAAATGGCTTTCTTCTGGCTTACACTCCAAAGAAACTCACTGCTTAGGCATCTCAATCCCTCTTGAGTATCTCTGGTACCAGTACTACCCTGCAGAAATTCAAAGGCAAATAGGTTTTCTTCACCCACTCCAAGGAAATGCGTGAAATATCCTTAGGGACTCAAGAAATGTTCCTTTTACTCTGTTTATATCCAAATGTCTACTCTGTAGCTGTAATCCTTCCATGGACTGAACTGTGTTTTACAGGACTTGCTCTGCATTTCCATTATAGCTCTTCCTAGAGCTAGACTTAAGAGATTATTTAAAGAAAAACAAAGACAAAAACCTCATGCATGCATTCAAACATAGTTCTTTTTAATACTATGCACACATTAATAAAACCTTTCTGACAGTTCTGACTGACTGAGCTCCTCTAGCACCCACTAAATACATGCTAAGTAGAGTACAAACAAAGTTTTGGGGGTTTAAAGCTGCTTTTTCAGCCAGACAATTCAATTCAGGAATCCTTTGCGATAGAGGCAAAGAGTCAAAGCACTTAATTTTAGCACATTCTAGGTATTGTGCTTTAATCACTCTTAAGTCCATAATATGTTTGTCAGATATTCATATTTAAATAACAAATGCACTGTCTGCATGATTTAGGGGAACATAACAAAGCCTAAAGCAGCAATATATAGCTATACAACTAACATTAGCTACAAATAAATCCTCTATAAAATAATTCTTTCCTTGATTTAAAGCCAAGACACTAGGAGGAGATGAACTATGCAGAAACCTTGGAATTACAGGTCCATATATTCTAAATATGCAGTTTCTTGAAAAGTACGAGAAATTGATAAGCGGACCCTGTTCTGGCAAGTATTTATTTCTAGCAATATTATGAATAACAACATTACTGTAGAATAACTGAGTTTATTTTTTCTCTCATACCTAAAACTGCATTCTAAACACAGACTGAATGATGCTAACCCGCTTCCCTCCCCGGTTCTGTGCCCTGTCGCTCCTACACATTGGCCAAGTTTCAGCCAGTCTTTGCCTAAAAGTATCCATAGAAGAGCACTACTACTATTTTGACAGTAATAAAGTTGCAAAAACAGCAGCAAAACACAACATGAAAATGTAGTCCAAATGAAACCCGTGAAATTTCTGTCCTTGGCTTCGGTGAGGACAGAGCTTCACCTGACAAAGTTACAACGAACCTCATATTCTTAATTCATCCCTCTGGGACAGCAGATGAAGGAATTGTACAAGAGGCTGGATGAAGCACAGTGGATAAATATAATGAAAGCTGACAGCCTTTACTCTGCTTTCCTTGATATTTAAAGGCCTGTGTCAATTTTATTTTCCAGGTGATAAAATATAACTACCACTACCTCAAGATGCACCATAAACATCACATAAATTCCAGTATAAGTAATCAAGAAGTGATTGCAACAGGACTCAAAGAGATCACGAAACAAAATTTGCACAGGAACATGGGACACAGATGGAAAATGTCAGGGTCTCCTAACAATTTAGGTGCACTTCAGAGGTGTGGGTCCCATTATGAAGATGCCAGTTTGTCAACAGTCACTGATAAGCCGATAAATGAGGGCGTCACTGAGCTACTGGTCTAATATATAAGTACCATCTTAGGGTGTAACTGCCTTAAGTTATACTAATGTGTATGTCTGAAACTGATAGAAGTTCTTCTGTGGATAACTGTCATTGTAAACCTCACATGTATATGTTACTAAGTTTTAAAACACAAGCAAAGCCCAAGTAAACTTGGCTGAAACTGATATAAGGTTATCCATATCCAGAATGGCAGCAGTATTTCATTTTTGAAGCCAATTTTAGATAAAGATGTGTACAGTGTGTAGACTTGGTCTCACATAATATTAAGTGTCAAGATAAAGCATGAGGAGATGAAATAGTCTTTCAGATCTACCATGACTCAAAATACTAATGAAAGTGCCTATTTTCAACTCTGTTCCCCCCTAAAACATGAAACAGTGAACAGTAAGTGAAGAGCAATATCTGTTTGTTCAAGCAGACATTTAGGCCTTCAAAGGGTCATAAATAACGTGAACTACGGTGACCTAAAACCAAGAGTGGCAGAATTATGCAGACAAGGGAAATTTCCACCAAGTGGGAAGGTAACAACTTTGGCAAAGGTGGCTACTTTTCAAGGCTGATGTATTACTTCCAACCAAAAAAACCCAAACTACAACTAGGATTAACTTTGTATTGCCATGCATAGAATGTACAATTTAAACTAACTCTGCTTTGCTCTTACATCACACTCAAAGACTTTTAAGACAAAACTCTCCATAAATAAAACAGTGCCACCACTTAGCACTCTTTCTATTTCAATGTGCAGTGAAAATGACGAGGCTTAAAGCAGGATGTTGCCATAACCAGAAATGCTGAAACTTTTAAGTTTTACAGAAATAGCTTCTGTAAAATCCATGGAGAAGTAAACATCTGGAAAGCAGGAAAGCAAACTAGCAGCTATACTTACATACTAGCTCTGTAATGTATGCCTAGAGCTCACTGGGAGCTGGATAGAGATGCCTCTTTGAAAGAAAAACCTTTAGGAAATGTTTTGTTTCTCTTTATTTCTGAAATCCATCACTGTTACATCTCCTACCCAGTAGCCATAATCACCTCCCAATGATACTTGCTTCTGGGTTAAATACTGCCCTACAGACACCTGACACACATGAAAACTGGTTTTCTTCAACAGGCACAGACAGCTGCACAAATGCACAAAAAAGCTCAGAAACAAAATTTTCCTTTCTTCCAACTAGACAATAAAACCCAATATAACACACCCTATTATTTAGAGTGATATTACAGACTGTGTTTATAAAAGCTGTAGTGGAAATCAATTCTGTTTTCTTTGGACCCCTGCGTTGCTTAAACCATATTGTACTCTTTGCAATAATTTCACTCATTCATTTTAACAAAAAAACTCAGGAAAGGGTCTAAAAAAGTATAATGAATGAAATTTTTTATTACATTTGTAACTCTAGCCTTACGTGAATACTTTTATTTCAGTGTGCATTTTATGAGAGTGATGCTCTAAACAGCTCTCAAAGCTTTAGAGGAAACACCCTTACTCTTTGTTCATCAGCCAGCGTCAATGGTCACAAGTCCAAACCACTTTTATCCTTTTAATTCTGCATCTCTCCATACCCATCATGTTTTAAGTTTATAGTCTCTTCCCTACAACAAAACCACAATTCCCAGTTTATCCTATGGTCTCCTGGGACTACACAATTCTCCCAGGTTCTCTTCTGCACTTTTAGAACTAAACCCCCTTCTTTAATACAGGATCCCTGGACCTGGTGCTCTGTCACATTTCAGAGGTTCATCAAACCCTGAGGTTCCTACTGGACCACGTCCCAGTTGCTTGGTCCCTCTTCTCTGGAAAAAGCAGGACTTCCACTTCTCTGCTACTTCTCCACCTCCTCTTTAAACTGCTTCCCCATTGCATCATCCCATTTTTGCAAGATGCAATAACTCCTGCTCTAGTCTACTTGAAGGAGCAGTGCTATCTGCCCTATGCTTTTCCTTTCTTATCAACTGATAGGAAAAGCTATCACCTCATCTCCTTGTTGCTGGTTGCTGTCCTTCACAGCCACGCTTGGATTTGGCATCCTGGTAAATGACCTTTTTTTCCCAGTGGTAACGTTTCCAATGTGTGGGGAAAAAAAAATTTAATTGGGGGTTCACTGCTGCACACTGGGAGAAAACAGAGGGAGGCAGAACAACAAAATGATTTTAATTATGAAGCTCAGCAAAAATATTTTAAATGGAACACTACTCATTTTAGTTCCCATCTTAAATCCATGGTAATTCCTAACAAGTCCATTTTAAGAGTGAGATGTATTCTATGCTAATGAAATGTTTGTGGCAATAGGTTCAGTAGAAATCATATGCACTTGTGAAGAAGGAAATAAAAATCTTCTGTCTCAAAAATGCAGAGGTACACATGCAAAGCAAGCTCCTTCTGGTATTGCCACGGATATGCTGTCTGATTAGCAGGATTTTCAGATTCCATACATCTGTCACCCATGTGGCCCCTCCCAACACTGTAAAGTCTGGTCCTCAACCACAGGAGCACAAGTGTCATCAGTAATTAGGCAGCTGGGAAACAAATTCTGCAGCGTCCCTCGCCAAAATAATGATTATCATTAACTCACCTATCTGGAACATACATTTTCAAAATGTACGGCAAAAATGACAACAGCATTTTCAAAATGCCAATTCTGAGCCATTTGACACATTGTGATAAATTAAATGTAGTCCTAAATCCTTTAAATGAAAACTTGTACGAATGTTAAAGCACTCTACAGCAGCATTCTTGTCACCATCAGTGCAGATACAGAATCAGACTTGGCCTTAACTTACACTATGGAGTAAGGCCTAAAACATTAATCACCTTGGCTTAAAAGAACTTCTGCATGTGAACTTGGAAATATTAAGAAATCAAGCCAGGTTTAAGTGGACAAAGTGTAAGTATGGACTTTCAAAATGAATGTTTATATTAAATGGTCTGACTTGTAGCCAAAGACTTGAGGATCCGAAACCAGGAGAATTCTGTAGGTTCACTTCCATAGCTACTGCAGCAAGGCAACATGACCTCCCTTGGATATCTGGCATTTTGCTTCATGCAAACCTATGAAAGCACTCACAAGCTGAGCCCTAAAAACTAATCAGCATTGAAATACACACACTTAAAATGGCACAACCTCGGGAAAACAAAATCTCTCTGTTTACCATTTAAGTGACAGCAGTGTTCATAAAATCTTGGGTAGCTGATATTTAAGCTTGGAGCTCACCTTGAAGCACATATTCCTCTGCCAGTATTTTTTGCCTCAACTAATAAATTGGGAATTGCTTGTGGGCTCTTCTGTCTGCGTACAAGTCCCCAGCTATGTATGTCCTAAACATCATACCAGGTCAAAACTTCGACACCTTCCCCATGTCTCATATTTGACTTCCGTGGTTGCTCATCTCCCCTATTTATTTTTTATGGAAAGGAACTGTGAGAGATCTGGAATGAACTTGAGCATGTAAGACAGAAGAGATGTTCAGGGGAAGAGGCCCATGGCAATGCCCTGCACAGCCATCCCACCCAACATAGGTGAAGTTCTAATTTCTACTAACAGATACGGACATAACTAAGACTGACAGTCATTCCCATGCTGTAGAGGAACCAGGGATTTCCTTGCCCAGCTTACTCATTCACACGGTCTTATCCAGTAGGTACCTGCCAGTCCTAAAAATGAAGTCAGTGTTGTTGAGGATAACAACAGAAACACTCTTCCTCCACTTGATTTAGAGTGCAGATCAGAAGCAGCCTTCCAGGGCAGATACTTGAAGTACTAGGCTATACCTCGTATTATACAAATATCTCAAAGGTGGTGTCAAGAGGATGGTGCCAGACTCCTTTCAGTGGTGCCCAGTGACAGGATGAGGAGCAACGGCCATAAACTAAAACACAAGAAGTTCCACTGAACATGAGGAAGAACTTCTTTCCCTTGAGGGTGGCAGAGCGCTGGAACAGGCTGCCCAGGGAGGTTGTGGAATCTCCTTCTCTGGACCTATTCAAAACCCACTTGGACACATTTCTGTGTAACCTGCTCTAGGTGACCCTTCCTTGGTAGGGGGATTGGACTATATGATCTCCATAGGTCCCTTCCAACTCTAGCAATTCTCTGATTCAGTACATAGAGACAGTCCCTTCTGCAGCACTTCCTTTCAAAGGCTTCTACTTTGAAAGAAAAAGTATTTGCAAGCTTTCTTTAAATAAAGGAAAGAGTAAAAAAGGCCACATAGGGTACTTGGCAAGGAAACTGGATTACTAACCCTGCTCCAGTGCAATTAAATAATTTCTAGCAAGTAGGACATTTCAGCTGAAATAAGACCAGTTTGGTTCTTCCTCAGGAGGTGGGAAGCTTGCCCCAGTTTGGGGACTCAGGATTTGATCCAGTTTCTCATTTCTCAGAAGAGTGCAGAAATCTCTGATTTTATGTACACAAATGCTGCTGCCAATTTCTTCTTGTGGGAAAGGAAAAAATTTACCAGATTGTCACACGAGGCCAGAAGCCTTGAAATCTCAAGTTGCCATGTTTAGACCTTTATTTATTGTCAAAAGCTCTCTAAAACTGTTTACAATGAGAAATACATTAAAGGAACATAGTATCATAGCTATGAACAGATTTTATCTGAGAAATAACCATAAACCCACAAAAAAACCAGCAGTTAGACATCCACTTGCAGTTACTAACCCTGCAAAACTCCAGAAGTGTTCAAATACATGAAGACCCAAAGTAAACAAATACAGCCCAGAAAAGAGGAACAATTCCAACAATTTATGCAGTCAAAAAACCAGAAACCACAAAAAGCTATTATAAATGGAAAAAAAACCATATCATACTTAAAATTTCCTTTCCTTTAGAAATTTAATTAGAAAGAGAATCTTTTAAAAATACTTATTTTCATTGTTTCAAAACAAAGCTTAATAACATCCTTCTGAAGTTTCTTACATGTTCTGAAAACATATTTGAAAGAAATAGTGCCCAAGTTTATGCAGTATTTCTTATATTACTTGCCAAAATTTTACAAGCAAGAAACCAGAAAGCCATCTAGATTATAGATATTTAAATATTTTCTCTCCTAACAACTTATCTTGTTACATGGAAAATTCTTTTTAATAAACTCTACACATGAACACAACTGTTTCATCTTTAGAAATAAATATTAAAATATATTCAATTAACGTCTTTTACTGATATTAAGAACCTACAAGGCCACCTTTAATAAGTAGTTCAGTAGGCACAATTGAAAAACGAGTATGGTAAAACCAGTACCTTTAGAAAAACGATAATGTTCAGCCAAGGCAGTACAATAGAGTGGCCTCATTCTGACAACTGCGGACTTTGAGCTGCTCTTCTGATTAGTTGTGGAATCTTTTTTGCCAAAGCTCTTTGTATTAAACAGCTTTTTCTGTAATATGAGATATTACTGCAGTAGGGTCAGCACGGCTATTTTAAAGTAATTTCTACCATCTAATTGCCCTGAGTTAACCATTTCTAAGCCTAGTTAACCATTTCTAAGCATTGAAACTTTACACATATGAAATATTGCACATTTTTTTTCTTAAACAAATATACTATAAAAATTTTGACTATGTAACAACAAATAAAGTCTTTTAAAACTAATAGTTGGGAAAAAATCCAACAAAAACAAACCAAACATGACTTACAGCAGTGTTTCAGGGCACTGCAACCTTCAGCACAACTTCATGAACGATCTCTTATTTTTTGACTGGTATAGTTATATTTTTCTCTAGAGAAGACAACATTTTCCCATACCACAGAATAGTTCGTTCCCCTTTTCTTCAGCCTCAAGTCTGAAGATACACGGTGTTAGAAGTCAAGAAAGAAAACTGAAGGACTGCATAACACTACGCCTCGAAGACACGTCTGTATATTTAATACTACTTCAAGCAGATGTTTAAAAATACCAATTTTGGCCCTGAAACACAACACAATGTAGGTCTTCTATGTTATTATGATGCTGCAATCAATGATTTAGCTGTATAACTCAACACAAGTGCTACACTGCATGTGCACAGCACGATCACATGCTTGTGTGTGTAATGCCTCAGACTACCAGTATTTACTGCAGTTGTTGAGGCAGAGATGTTAGAACATATACTGAGTATATTTCCTTCTTGATTTCTCTATGGGAAATACGTGCCCGCAGAGCCCACATGTTAAAACTACAGATCTTTACAAACTGTTAGCAACCTATTTAGCTGAAGATGAACCTTCAGTTACCTACTTGTTCATGAGCATCCAAACTTTTGTTTAATATCCAAGTTTGACACTCAGAGCGTGTTTTTGTATAACTGTTTAAATTACAACTCTTCACTAAAACAATGTTCTTAGAAAGCTGCACTTAAGAAATCAGACTCTTGAATAGTTTTTGCATAACTGAGGGGTCTGATGAAGTTATGATGGAAATTCTTCCTGACCACAAATTTTAAGAAACCTCAAAACTCTCATCATTTTAAAGAAAACAAAAGCTGTATTGAGTCATGATCAGTGTATTTAATTAAATGGAAGAGGAAGGCAGTGAAAGCAGAGTTAAGGCATCCCAGCTCCATGAAAACAAACAAACTAAAAACCCCTAAACCTGTAATTCAGTGTGCAGACAGACACAAGAAGAGCAAGAAATGGCAAGACATGGAGAGGTAGAGGAGAAATTCAATTACCAGGGAAACAGCGGAGAGGAAAAGGTGTTGAGAATAAAGAAGGGAGCACCAAACAGTGGGCTGGGAAGCAGGAGTAGATTACAAGGACAGAGAAGGATTATAGGAAAAATGAAGAGACACTTCAAGTGCTCTTCCTCCTCTCCTCTCTCACACTCCTGCAGAAGGAACAAAGCTGGCATCAAGCTCCTCCTGAAGCAAAGTTCTTGTTAAATGTCATAGGTTTAAAGAGAGATGATGCAATTTTTTCCCAATGTCCGTCATCCCCCCCTTCCTCCCCCATCTGTCCATTAACCCAGACCACTTTAGGGTTGCAGCGAAGAGATGCATCTCTCTCCTGCAGCCCCTGTGCCTGGGGCAGACTGTCCACCGAGCCTAGAAGGTTGGTGGTGAAGGAGCTGGCAGTGGAGTGGCTGGCAGGAGGAGATCACAGAAGGATACCTGCCTCAGAACCCTGTGCACTTTCAAGAGGAAAATGAATAGTGGAGTAAATCCAGCAAACTCAGTAAATCCAGTTCTTCCTTTTGGCAATGCTTCAGCTCCCTTTATGTGTTGACTGCACAATGAGATACACAATTGGCTTGTCCCTTGGGAGTCCTGAACTAGAGATGCTCTTGACTGTGTCCTCACAAGTGCCATAGACTACTGCTTAAAAAGACTGTTTTAACTATTCCTCCATTCCTACTCTCCCTTCTAGTATCAGACTACTCCACCATTGCTACATATCTGTTCTCCTCTAAGATTTGTGATACACAGTCACATTAATGGATCTCCCCTCTTTGTCAACAAAGGTAAATCTCCAAACTGAAAATTAAATACAGGATTGAGTAGGACTGCCCAGAGTAACAAAGGAAATTTATGCCACACCTAGAAATTGGATAGAGGTATCCCAAGTTTATAGCTACTGCTTTAACTTATTGAGAGATGAGAATCAGCAAACTTTTTAAGTAGTTAACTGAACTAGAGTATCTCATGGCTAAGCTGCCTAAGCCATAAAAATAATATGATGCAGCAACCAAGGTGCCAAGCCTCAAGTGAGGACACCTGATGCTTTTTCATCTGCTTGTGCCTGCTGCATAAAGGCAATCTCTCCTGTCCAGCCGCCCTGCCAGCACACCACGTCCCTCCACTGAAGATGTCCCTCCATCATTAGCACCAGCTCATCACTGAGCTGGACAGGTTCCGAGACATTCTTTAAAAACTAATAAAAAGGGAGGGCTGGCGTTGTCACCGCAGCCAGGACTGAATGCTGCTTTCATCATAAATCACAAATCCAATCTTTTCTGTTGGCAAAATGAGCAATGTATTTCCAACAAAACTACAGATCTCCTGCAGCCTCTGTATGAACACAAAACATTGAATCCCATTTCTAGGACAGGAGAAATAAATACTATACAGAATGACATCAGGAAGGAAAAAATATGAAATGTGACTGTAAAATTAGTGTAGGTTAACTTGTGATCACAAAATTTAACACAGATCCCTTACTAGGCTTTGAATGTTCCTGGTGTCAGTCCTTGGCACAGCTAAAATGGTTTTGCTGCCTTTAATTTCATAGTACAACGTATCTGGAATTTCAAGTTCCTAATTTCCTCAGCTGACAGAAATGGTTTCTGAGATGATTTCTACATTCTGGGAACAGATTTTTACCCTTAAATTAGCCATGTGTACTCTCAGACTTAACATTTTTGTCTTTAAATAAAACAGCAGCAATAATTATTAAGACCCCACACGATGCACATTTATGTTCTCGAGCCAAATATGGTGATTGGAAACAAATGAACATGAAATGCTTTCTACTGAGTGGAATTAAAACTAAATACTAGTGAAGTGTGTTGCTGATTTGACACACGACACATAAGACATCGATTGCTGATTTTTCTCTTTGCTACAGTGAAATACCAGAAGTGCCCTATTAGTCTTTAAGAATTGTACAACCATTGGTACAATGTGCCACATGTACAGCTGGGTACTACCCTCCTGCCTTTCTGGGTTTCAGCTGGTTTCCTTGTATTTACCGAGGATGAGTAAACACATCCTCGTTAAATACATCCACTTTCCACTGGATGAGTTACTGGATTTCCCGCTTTTGTTTAGGAGCTTTAGTGATGAATAAGATTTTAAGCTGCCATGCTAATCTCCTGCTCAGACCTTGAGATCAAACTCAGCATGTTCTGGATGGACTTTTACCTGAGGACTGGAAGAAAGCAATCCAGCCTCCAAAAAGGGCAGGAGAGAGGACACAGGAAACTACCAGCCAGTCAGCCTCACCTTCATCCCTGGAAAGGTGATAAAGCGCCTCATTCTGGAGGCCATCTCTATCCACACGGATGACAAGAAGGGGATCAGGAGTAGTCAGCAAGCCAGCATGGGTTCACTAAAGGCCCACTGTGGTTCCTTCCAACCTTACCCATTCTGTGCTAACAACCAAATAAGTAACAGAAAGGTTTGAAGCACTAAGGCTGCAAGTGCTTGCTTGCAGTGAAAGTCTACTATATAAAAAAGTTAATGCAATCTACTGAATGGAAAATTCATAACCAAAGAACAGGTTGGGAATAAAGGATGGGAGAAAGCTTGGAACTACTGGAATACTTCCAAAAAGGATTCAGATAACAGGAATAAGTAACAGCTCTGGAGGACTAAGGCTGGAATTGTTCACTTGCACTGGAGGTCTCCATCGTAAAACAACCTACTGAATGGTAGGTTACTGACTGTAACCAAAGTACAGGTTGGGAATAGAAGGTGAGAAAAAGCCTGGAACTACTGGAGTACTTCCAAAAAGGATTCTGCAACATTGACACATACGTTGCTGCGTGACTGAGGCCAGCAAGAGCAAGCCTCAATCTTTCTGAAACAGTACTGAGCTATATATTTGCAGCTAATGAACAGAACATACCTCCCCAGACAGACAGAAGACATGGTCAAGTCCTTCTGGAATTGCCCTCCTTTTATCAACCCCTGGTAAAAAGTGCCCGTATTAATTCAAAAAGGTACCTGCAAAAGTGGAATGCCAAACTCTTGTCCAAGCTCTGAACGGGGGGATGTAATGTTCCAGGGAATTCTGAAAAAAAGAAAACAAAATATGAAAAAAGACATTAAAAAAACCCAAAACACAACGTAATAGCAACACTGCAGGTGCACACAGGTCAGTGTGGCTGTGATGCTGAAGGTAATGGAAACCGGACAGCAAGGTTGGTCCGTGCCAGCAGAAGTGAGGGTAAGAAGTGCAAGACAGTCACAACAGCAGTCAGGATTATTTCACATGAGAGATGAGATAAGTGATGAAATCAACGTGGTTGTGCACTGGGAAAAAATCTATGATCTGCGTAATAATAACAACTAATTAAAAAGTCATTTGGGATATCTCAGAATGCAAGCTCACATACGACAGTATCTGAGGTGTGAGATGAAATGCATCCACGCTGTGGATCAATGTAAAAATGCAAAGAGGGCCAAATGTCTAAATGCAATTTTTAATTCACTGATGAAAGAAAACACAAAATTGTGCTTTTTAAGTCATTGCTACAGATAAAAATTTTGTTTCGTTTCTCTCTATTTTCAAATGAAGAAGAGAGAAGATTCTGCAAAGAAAAAAAACCCACCACTCTATTTTTATTACACAGCTTTAGTAGGCCATGGAATCAGTGTCAGCTACTTTGCAAGTAACTGAGAGAAAATATTAACATGTAAATGTTAGTGTTATTTCAGGGCAGCTGCTAGTTGATTTTGACATCAAAATATGGAATCTACAGTGATGATCTGTTTTCCCACATTCAGAGTTAAGGTCAAAGAGCAAAATATTTGTGTGCTTAAAAAACCTTCCACACCTCCCTGCTGGGAGCAGTGACAGGATATATTCCAAAATAATGACAACCTACTACTCAGTTTTTATAGATCTACCCAAATTGCTTATTCACTTTTCACAGAATCACAGAATCAGCTGAGTTGGAAGGACTCACAAGGATCAAGTCGAACCCTGAGCCCTGCACAGGACCATCTGTTTGAAGTGATTATTATATTAATGGGAGAACCATTGTGTTCAACTGGTGGCACAAAACTACTGAAAAACTACAAATTTTGCTTTCTTTTTTTCTTAGCCCTCTTCACCTTTTCTAAAGCACTTATTTTAGACAATGCTTTATTAAAATATGGCAGTATTGTATTTACAAAACAATACTCCTTGCCAGTCAATCAATACATCTTTCATTTAATATGCAATACCTTCTCCTTTTTCTCTCCAAAATTATTAGTTCCTTTTTGGATATTTAAACCAGATATTAAACTCCATACAGAAAAAAAAAAAAATCCAAACCTTATTATTTTGTGTCACCTGCTAAAAATAATCGTAAAAATAAGTCAGTATATTCACCTGGGAGGAAAACAGCTCTGCTGCAGAATGCAGCCTTTCTGCACATCTTTTTATATGCAAAAAGGAGGGAGGGAAGAAGCAGTTTTCCTCTCTGCTGTGAGGCTGGTGACAGCCAGCAGAAGGGCAGAAATGCCAAGCTGAGGAAAACTCACCAGAAGAGAGCTCCAGAACACAGACACCACATAAGGGCACGCACCAGAAAGTTTTCTACTTTCTATACCAACAAGTATACAGTTTTATTTTTTTTACTGATACAAGTATGCAGGCATAAATACTCACATACATGTGGTTTAGTCCAATATTAGTAATTCAAACAGACACATTTATGGTATGGCTGTCAGTGTGAACTATATAGTTATTGTCTAGTGAACACCAGTACATACTATGTTAAAAATGTATAGCCTACTGAATCTTCTAAGTGGTAGAAAGAGGTCATTGTAACAAAAGTGGAAGTATTAATCCTGGACTAGCTCTTGTACAGTGTTTTGCCACATTCCTCTGGTTCCACAATAAACAGACTGCTTCAGGTCTCAAAGATTTCCTGAGAGAGTATCCATTAAACTGTGAAATCACCAGGAAGAGAGACACACTACATGGGCTTCACTGAGCTTGGATCTGGACCTGGGACAGAAATGATTAAAGAAGATATACGCGCAAAACTCTAACAGATTAATGTTCTGCGGAGCTTTTCAGTGCATGACTGGGTTCAGCATTCATGCTACAGAACAAAACACAAACAATGCCATTTAGCACCTGCAAAAGGAATGTGCACTGACAAAACTGTTAATGGACAAGGCTTATAGAGTAATTTGGGGTCAGACCAAGTACTACGAAAGTTCTTCAACATGACAGCACAATATTCTTGGGATTATGCATCTCACACATGGGACCATGAAGCACCACTGTGTACAACTCTCTGTGAGGACTCATGTCTCCACCAACAGGAGAGCAAATCCTTGGACAGGCAGCACTGGATTTTGTAGCTGCAGGATGAACAGCCCAAGGCAAAACCATATATTAATTGCACTTTTCAAGCAGATGAAATGTTCTGGTAATAAATCTCCAGTAGCACTTTATCAGTCCCAGATAGTGCCCTTCAGCAACACATTTCAGAGAAACTTCCTAATCAACACAACACTTGACAGAGCTGGGAGGGATCAAATACACTACAGTGACTATTTTTAAACATAAACACGCAATTGCAAGAAAAAGTAGAGAAAAAGAAGAATGTAGCATAAATTTCAGTGGTAAATACAAGGAATGACTTATCAGCATAACTAAAGGCACCAAATCCTCCTTTTTCAATTTAATATACTGTTTAGCATAAGGGGTATCATATCATTTCTCAAGTTCTAATTACTCACGTCAGTGTAATTCCACTGTCTTTAGAAAACCTTGTCCCTTTTGCAAACGCCATGCCAGACCCCTTTACAAAATTCTGATTCCTGTATGGCCCAATCCTGATGCAGAGCAATCCAGAAAGGCTAGAACCACGTTTGTTTTTCTCCAAGAAAAGACAAAAGGAACATGATAAATTAACAGGCTTTGCTTGTCCCGCTCCTTCTGTGGAATTTGCAGTACAATACGTGGCCAGCCTTGCACTGGAAGAACCAACCTACTTGTGATAAACCACTACCAAGTGCCTGGCCTCCAAGAAGGTAACAGAACTTATATCTGACAACTAATACAGTTGAGTTTTTGGTGTCTTTTAAGTCTTTCTTGAACTTCTTCCTGGGCCTGGGGGCCCAGGATTTCATTTCTCCTGCAGATGTACGATTCAGCTGAAAATACAGCAAGGTATGTTGCCATACAGTTTTATACTGCACACAGAGTAGAGTTTGAAAATGTTTGCTAGCACATACAACCACTGAGAGCTCAGTGCTTCTTTCTGGTGATGGACAGACTTGCTCCCTGCAGGCAGGGCACAGTGGGGCACCCCTACCAGCATGGCTGCCATGGTGTGCACTGACAGCTGAGCACAGTTACCACTCCATTTATTTCTAATTGCCACTCTTTCTTAGATCTTTTTTCCCCTTTAAATAACTTAACAGGGCCAGCGCTAGCAGATTCATATCACAGAAACACAGAACAATTTGGGTTGGAAGGGACCCTTAAGTTCATCTAGTTGCAACCATTCTCCCATGGACAGGGACACCTTCTCCTAGACCAGGTTGCTCAGAGCTCCATCCAACGTGCCTCACACTTCAACAGGAGAGACTGGCTTCCACATTACTTTCTTTTAGGAACAATAAGTGTTCCCACAGTTCTCTTTTAAAAAATCAATAGCAGATATGCTGATATAGTGCCAAAGACCTGGCAGCTGAGATCTATGCAAAGAACTGGTCACTGGCTCCTACTAGACAGGTGAATGGGATATACTTGAATTCTGGCCTTATAATGAATAATTAAAACAGCTATCCTTATCTTTTCAATTCTTTCTAGGGAAAAAACTAAAAAAAAAACGCACTGAAAAGAGAATGAGGAAATAGCAAGAAAAAATAAAAAACACTTTCAACCATCTGAGATCTAAAACAGCAGAAGGACAGCTGATGTCAGACTTCTAAAAATCACAAAAATTCATGACACTGAGCTGGTTTACTACCATAGCTTCAGCTAAAAGTTTTAATCTCCTCTGTAAGGGCAGAAAATGCCTAACACTAGGACAGGAAGCACCTAAACCAAGATAAGAAAATTTGGACACAGACTAAAAAATATTAACTTCTTCAATAATTTTCAAATGAACCAATTATATAGGTGTGAACTACCACATTCTCCTCTAAACTGACATTTCTCTTTAGCTTTTTTTCCCTATAAAATCCCACACTCATTCAAATTTTTCTCAAAAAAATCTTTCTGGAATGCCTAGAAAAATACTCCACAATGGCTGGGCAGATGGCACACTGCAATGGCTCATTATCCTAATTTCAACAGTCTCTCTTTATCTGATGGTGAAATCAAGGTCAAGTGAAAAACTTCAAAAACCACTATGAGTTCTGGCTATCTTAAAATTAGGTTTGTAGCTAGATAAAATCTAAACATTTCTACCATTTTTAGATTTTTTTTTTTTTTTTGTTTACCATTTGGCAAGCAAAAGGATATGAAAATTGTTCAGGAAGGAGTGATGGCTCCTTTTCAAGACTGACTGACTTGAAGACATGCACATGCAGGCTGGGTGCTGTCAGGACAGAAGTTCTGCTTCCATCTGTGGTGCCAGAACATTCTAGTAACACGACACATTTAGAAGACTCATTAAGTAATATCTCAATATTGGAGTTGAGACCTTTACAACTAAGAGTCATTGACATGCAAGTGGAACACACATAACTATGTAGTCCCTTTAGCTGGTCCCTTGTCATCTCAATATCCTTACAATAAAGAGCACCATGCTACAAGAAAAACAAACCTCTGAGCCTTGTGACTGACACTGCATATTCAAAATTTCAAAATCTCAGAGGAAGGTATGACCAACATGTTTGCCCACATAAGCAAGATCCCAGTGAAGATTTTAGAATGGAGAAAGTCTGACATCTGGACTTCTTTGAGATACATCTGAAGAATGAAAGAGACATCTATCCCTCCTGGATACCACCAGCAGAGGGATATATCTCATAACAAATTCTCAAAGGCATTGTCAAGGACATATCTTCTTAAGCATCTCTTAACTCAGAAGCATGGTGAGCCCCGTGCCTGGGGTAAGCACACAGGCACCATGGTGAGGATTCAGGGAGTGTAGTTGATTCTTCCTATTTTTACTTGCTGGAAAACAGGGAGTTTGCTTCCTGAGCCAGAACCTCGCTTCTCTTTGGACATCCACAACCTTAGAATCGCCAAAGCTTATCTCAGTTTAAACTCAGAGATGTGAATCTTAATGAAGAATAATTAAAGTAAAGACTGTTATTCCCCTTGCTGATGCAAACTGAAAGAAAAAATGGAATAAAATTATTATAAAACAATTTTCAGGAAGATAACATCATGCCAACTAAAAGCATCTTGCAGTCTGTCCTCCTTATGAAAAGCTAAAATATTTATACCTAAATATACTTTCCACAGCTGATCTGCTTTTTGCCTTCATGCATGTTCAGAGAAGTCTTGTCCTTGAACATTAAAATCACAAAAATACCACAACAGGAAAAGTGACAACCACACACGAAACTTTATTTGAACTATCTGGATGACAACAAATCTTAATTAGGAGACCACACACTGACATGTGCAGACACACAGAGAGGAACGCTGCGAGCCCAAGCTGGCCAACCTCTAAATGAGACGAGAGGAGAGGAAGCTCGAAGCTGTTGCTGGTGCTCTGCTGAGGGGCACACAGTGCATGTAATACAGCAGGAGGTTGGAACCACAAGCTGCACCAACACAGAATAGGTTACTTACGATATGTTTGCCATAACTGAAAACAAAAATTGTGCTAATTACCTCCCAAGCATCTCTTTCTTCGTAAAAACATGAATCTCACTGCATTTTTTGAAAACAAAACCAAAAAAATCAACATAATAGAGGAGGAAAACAAAACAAAACAAAAACCAAACCACCAAGACAGAGCCACAGAAGAGAAATGGAAAATGTTTAAGTTGATGAAATTCAATTCATCACTGAATTTTGCCTGCATGAAACACGTGAGGATTTTGCTGCCTTTGGTACTGCCAGCAAAAGGTGACTTAAAAGGTTTGATGGTTTATATGAAATACTCACATGTGGATGAGTCAGTGTCTTATCTCACTCAAAATGTGTATCTGGTGTTTTCCATAATGGAATCCTCTACTTCTCCATTTGCATGGCTGTGCTTTTTTGTTGTTGTTTGGTTGTTTTTTTTTTTTTTTTTTTTTTTTTTTTTTTTTTTTTTTTTTTTTTTTTTTTTTTTTTTTTTTTTTTTTTTTTTTTTTAGTCTCACAATTATTATGAATCACAAAAATTTGCAGGTAACCTCTCATTCTGAGAGTTAACACTGAACATGTTTGAACACGTGTAATTGTATTCAGCTTTGCCTAATATACCACAAAAGAAAAGCAATTTTTGAAATAAATAGTTCAAGCTGGAGTAGCGTAACTGGAGCACATCTGATGCTTATTACCTTTCCCAACATTTACCGTATATATTATAGATATAAAAATACTTTTATAAACAGATATACTTTTGCATAATTTTTACCAAAGGAAAGAAAGATGAATTCAGGCATTTAAAAAGTTAGGTTTCTATTTTTCATGAGAATAGTTCATTAAGCCTGAATTCAGAGATTCTGTGCATACTTTCAAGAGGTACTTAGCACCCAAAAGTCAAAGTGAGATCATGAAATAATTGCTTGGTGTCTGTGAAGACCAAATTTAGCAATTCAAACTGAAATGCACAAAGTTAAAGACTGCCTTTAAAAAAATTAGACTTCTTGCACCTTTGCTATATGAAGAAGGCACCATGCAAGATGAAGGAATGTAGTCCATTCCTCCTTATATCCCTGGCCCATCACCCTTGGCAGCAAATCATACGTGTCTAGTACTAACACCTCTCGGTGAAGAGGAGGAGATGAAAATAGGACTTAACTACATATGTGCTTCTAGTACCAAAAGGAGATTCTTGCTTCCTCTCTACAAAACAATCTTTAATTTTTATGCTGGTACTTAATTAAATTTCACTGTGCATACTAAGTTTTCTGATGTCTAGCTATTTTATGTTCAGCCCCAAATCAAAAGAGCACACACTCATAAATGATCCTTTCGTTAAAAGAAACCAAACCAAAAATTAAGACAAGGTTTGTTGTATATAAAGATATCTCCCACTCTAGCTGTTTCCTCAGTTTAGCCAAGGAGAAGAGATCACACACATAACTTCTAACTAGGTCACAAACTCTACCTTTCTAATATTTTATTCATGCACCTTATAAAGGGATGCACATTATGTCAAGTTCCAAGAGGAGCATCATGCTATAAGCAACAGCTCTTCAAGAGTGGTTTGATATTGTGTTGGGATAACTTTATTTTATGGATGGAGAGACACATCCAATTTCTTCAGTCAGTGAGAAATAACAGCATAAAATCAAAGAGTGAATCTCTTGACATACTCTTTGCTTTAACTTACAGTCAATAGTTCCTTGATGAGTGTGTGGATTACTCTACATGAATTCTCAAATATACCTGTAAGAAGACAATGTACTGTCCAAAGTCTAAATTAGCCACATAGAATTCCTACCCACATTAGACAATATTTAATGGTCAGCACATAAAAAGAAAAAAAAAAAGAGTTAAAACTCTACCGTTTCACGGTGCATATTCTGAAAACCATAATGCTTTTAGAATACATACACAGAAACTGTGTGTGAATTTTCAGCTGGGATATAATGGATATCTTCAAAAATTACATGAGAATTCATCAAGTGCCATGGCTCTCTGCTCATTACCTGGATGTTTACAGTATGCCTTATCCTGTTTCTCAGGATCTATATAATCTGATGCCTACTTTCAGGCCGGTACTTGTTACATCTGATTCACTAGGATTCAGAAATTCTATCCTGAGATTTTCTTTTCTCTCCCCTAGCAAAAAAATGTGGGATATCTGCACCACGCTCAGCATTGCTGAGAAAGAGAAGGGCCTTTGCAGAGGTTAAAAGCAGGCTCTGGGCACTGAGCCAGTCTCCAACTGTGCTTTGCCCTGCTAAACTGTGTTTGGATTTGCTGTAAGAGTATACAGTATCTGTATACAGGCTCTTGAAATACCAGGGGCAACCTAATATAAAAAATCAGGGAAGCAGCAGAAAGAAAACTATGTAAGAGCCATTTTTCCACTTCAATTGCTAACAGAATATGATTTACACACAGAATGTGGACCTGGAGCAGCATTCACCTTTTTGGGTTGGATGTTTGCATTTGACTGCAAAATATTTAATTTTACTCCAGACAACAAATTTAAGTTCTTCAAGAAAAAAGTCAGGATCAAGACCTGCTGGATGGAGACAGTTGTAAAAATGAACCACACAACAGATAAGAGTAATGGGAGTTAAGAATTAACAGTTATTTGTTGGTGGTTTTTTTTTTTTTCATTATTATACATAGATTTTGGTGTGACATCATACTATATGCAAATATTTGAAAATGTTACTTTTTTGGAGATGTTGTGCAAAAAGGTTGGAAAAGTGCGACCTTAAATCGGTTGACGTGAAAAGAGGAACCAGTCTCAGGGGTCTGTCTGGGATGCAGCACAGGAAAGGGTTTGTCCTGCAGACACACTGCCTGGAGTGGCACAGGCTGCCTAGTGCCAGACCCATGCTGATGCATCAGAGCCAGTTGTGGGGCTGCAGCATAGGAGGAGAGAGTGAGAGCACTGTGTTTGATCAGCCTTGAAAAGAGAAGGCTACAGGGGGACCTACCCACTGTCTGCTACTGCCTGACAGGAGGGAACACAGATGGCCTGCAAAGGTGCACAGAGAGGGAGGGGAGCCACTGACCAGAGCTGCAACATGGGATATTCAGGTCTCATACAGAGAAAAGTCTTTATTGTCAAGGAGGTGAACACCGAAACAGGAGCCCAGAGGGTCTGCTGGACCTTCATCCTTGGAGATGCTCAAACTGTCCTGGCTCATGGCCCTGAGCAACCTGACCACATGGGACCCAGTTTGGTCAGCAGGGTGTATCAGGCGACCTCGGGAAGTCCCCTCCAACCTGTACGATTCTCTGATCTCATCTTGCTACCTCTGCCTCAGTGGTGCCAAAAGTCAGTGTCTCTTTGCCTCACACGATCTTCAGCAGCAGATGATCCAGACATGGAAGGCAGAGTAATATATAAGTACATGTTTAAATTAATCACCATATATATTGACCTCTTTCTATCTCCCCTTTTTTTCCATTCTTGAAAGACTGAGATATTTGCTTCTCAGTATGCACCAGGCATCTCCTCGGCTCTTCTGCTTTTTTCATCTGCTTTTTTCATCTCTCAGTGATTTACTTGTCAACAGTACACAAAACAGGATGACTTGAGGAAATCAAGAAAACAGGAGGAGGAGAACAAGAACTACCTAGACAAAGAAAAGCATGATCTCTCCTTTTTAGCAGTAGGCACCTGTAATATATTCATCAGGACACTGGGTTAAGAGGCAATGCTGTGCAGGACTGCTTTGTGTACAGTATTACAGAATCAGTTCAGGAAAGAGATGAGAAGACAAAAAGCTGCTAATGCTGATGTTTAACTGTCAGTAGGGGCTAAACAAGGGCTGATGGGCTGTGCCATTCTATGCAAGCCTGGTTGGCATGCTGTAATACTGAACACAGGCCTCAAATACACTGTACTCGACTCGAGATACAGGTATGCAGGGGCACGCAGAGGAGATAGAACCAAGGGATAGGAATAACAAACATTGGTATTTAGCAACAAAGGAGATGTTCTCATGCCATAAAACACATACTAGAGAAGGAAATTGCCAAGAGTACCCCATAAAGTTCTGTGGTGCATATCACATTGACTGAACTAGCCAGCTCAATAATAATGATGTGATCTGCTCCTTGTGGCTCATGGAAGATCATGATGAGGTAGAACCGTGCAATGATTTCATCAAAAGAAAACAGAGGATATGCAAGCAATCTCGAGTTAGACTATTTGGCTCTCTCCAATGTTTCTACCGACAGTTTAAGCAAGAACATACAAATATTTGCAGTGATACAATTCAGTAGCAGTATTTCCAGTAGACACTGAGCAACAGAGATCACTGAATTAATTTTTTCTGTTTAGTGAAAACAAATAATGCATTATTAGAAACTGGCAGAGAACAAACGAACTAAAGCAACTCAGCAAACCCACACAGAAACTGGGCAATTAAACTCCCATTTTTCACAGCAAAGATGCCTGGAATCTCAACACTGTAAAACATGCAACACTCTCCCCCGATTCAATTTTCCTTAAATCAGCTCTTTTTCTTCAGTATCCCAACCAAACACAAACTACATTTTAAAAACATCCATTTTAAGAGATGAGCACAACTCCAAAACGAAGCTACTGAAATTAAAGCACAACCCTCTGGTACTTTGTCACATAGCTCCTGGGAGTCACTGAAGAAGTAAGTCCTCAGGGGCTTTGCATCTTAGAGATGTTCAGTGAAAGATCTCAGGGTCTGGATTCACAGCTATTTTACCTGCTAATTACTAAGGCATAGAAGCAAACTTTGCAACGTTAATGTCAATGTGCTCATTGATGAACCTCCAAATGGCATCATACTGCAGATGAAATCCACACTGGATGTAAGCCATAATCCTACAAATGTGGTTTAAGGTTGGTGAGATTTCTAACCAGTGTCTCCACACTGCCAACAATCTCTTCTTTGGCTCATTTTCTCATCATATTGTCCACACTGTCATTATTCAATGTGACTATTACACCAGTATACCAGGAACCCACTGAAAAGGAGCATTTAAGAGGGTGGAAATGTTTTAATATTTTCTATGAAAGAATAAACCTTTATAGCTCCCACCACTTCCCCTTTTCAGGATCCAAGAATTATTAACAACTCTTTTGATAAGGAACTTATTGTTTTTACACAGTAAGAGGTAGTGCTAAGGATTAATGACACATATGTAAAGTTTATTAATTTCTTAGTGACAACTTATTTGCACTTATAAGCTATACCTCAGTTACAAGGACAGCATAGCTGCCCTCCACTAGTCACCACAGCCACATTGCTTTCATCCTACAATCCCATCATCAAAGCTCATGGTAAAGAAGAGCATGACCAATGTCTCTTCACTTCTGAACTGCTGTTTCATAAGTTATGGGAATGCTATGGAATCCGCAACGTATTAACTGCAAAAGACTACACCTATACTGAATTCTCCTTCAGCCAACTACATACCTGGTGGGGTCAAGCACTGCAGCAGCCCTAAGTAGAACATGCCCTTCCAGCCATTTCAGCTGGCCAGGGTGCTGGTGGATGGCTCACCTGCTGGACGAAAGCAGCTCAGAGTAGGATCACTCTGGGAGGTGGCTGTGTGACAAGAGCTCCCAGCTTTGCAAAGGTGCTCGCTGCTGTGACAAACTCTGGAGCAGGTCCCAGAAAGCAGGAGCAGATAGGGGCAGGGCACACCAGCCCAGCCCAGAGGAAGCAGAGGGTGCTGTTTGTACTGCAGGTCACCTCCTGTTCCCCTGTCTGACAATGGCAAACAGCTTTGTCATTTTACAGTTCTGGGAACAGAATATTGTCTTGTGAAATTACAATGCTGTTTTAATACTGCCATTATTAGCATTGTCTTCAGACAATAAAATGTTCTGTTGTACTCGCTGTGGGCTTGCAGCACTGAATACACACTGAGTAACCCCACATTGATTTAAATGGCACAACTGTGTGAACACGTGTTCTTTAGTTAAACCCACACACCCCCAAAAGTAAAAATAATCAGATCTCCAAGGAAGAACTCACTTTCTATACAAAGCAAAAGCAACCCTTGCTGTGTGCTTCCACAACCTCAACAAACATGTGACAAAAGGCTTAGTAAAACTACTCCTATTTTCTGATCTGGTAGTAGAGGAGTACACAAAACCATCCCAAAAGGGTCATGCCATTAAAAATATATGTGCCCAAACACGGCTTTATTCATTGGCCTTCATAACACAAGCAGAGATGGTACCCACACGCAGTCACTCTGCATCACAATGCCAACACAGAGAAGTTTCCACTCCCCTCCTTTCCCTTCAAATAAGAACAGCGCCTCTCAAGAATAATCGCTCAGATGCTTTCTCATTATATGTAATAATGTACCCCCCACCCCCAGTTACATTCAACCCCATTCACAGCAGAAGACATCCAGAAGATTTCAAATTGGAGCATGGGGAGAGTCTACCGCCCAGACATTCGTTCTTATCACAGGACTTGCTGTGCTGCCAATTCACCATGCACTGCTGATACCAGTGAACATAAATCCAAAGCAAACAACTGATCTGTGTTCAAACTTGTCTGTGCTTCTGCCCCTGAACTAAACCCTCCTAGGAACAGAAACTGCATCGAGTTTGCTTACTTTGAAATGAAACTACAGAGGGCACAGAGGGTTAAAATGAGCAAGCATTTTTTTTGTATTACACCTCTGAAACCATCCTCCACAGCTGTCCTCACACCAAAGCTGCACGGCTGCCTGGGGGCACATTATTTTACACTTCCTAAAACAAAACCACCTATGTCTAAGGCATCTAACACACAATCAGATATACTCCAACCAGGTGCTGTCATTGTAAAAGGATTTTCCTGTCATGCATGCTCACAACACTGGGCACTTGAACAACTGTCCTGCCTGACAGAGCATGACTTCAGTACAATATGATTCAAAGGATGCAAATTGAGGCAAATTAAGTGTTCATACCACCAAACATACCTTAACGCCCTTCCTTTAGGAGAAGCCCTTATGTGCTCACCTGAAACTCTTGTCCTCGTCTTCTTTCTTGGGAGAACTTCTCTTCTGGTCCAGTAATTCCTCACAGACCAGAGCTAGGGAAAAGAAGTCTCCAGCTGCCCTAGCACTTTAAGCTCAAGTTCGAAAATACAAACAATACAGCATACAGAAATGCTCAAATGAAGGTCTAGCTATATGAAAAAGTATACTAATAAAAAAGCCTTTGTTTTTCTTACCACAGATGATATCTAAAAGAAACTTAGTTTCAGAAGTCCCCTTAGTTTTCAATTCCTCCCTCCCTGTCTTGAAACAACAATGCCTAATGGAAAGAAAAGTGACCTTCCTGCCTAACTGTAAGGAAAGCTGTGGACCACAGCTTCTAAAATATCCAGAATGAAGGCAATATCTGTCCTTTGGAGCTGCTTTTATTCTATGCTGATTTCTCCTTCTTCTCCGGGCATGTCTCTCGTGCACCTGAGCAATGCAAGCCTGATTGCCAGCCCAAATGAGCCCAGCCCAGCCCACAGGGTCCCTCCCAGTGCCTGAATTAGACACGAAACAACAGTGTGCCCTTGTCCAAAATGTGCATTGTGTGCCACAGGTTTTGTGACTGCAGGGGCTCCCTTGGGTCTGCACGGCATAGTTCTCATAGTTCCTCAATTCTCTCTTCTTCACCCAACAGCAAAAAAATCCAATGTGCCTTGTGCATGGAAACAGCCTAGAACAGCAATACTCAGGACACAAGCTGGTGAGGGAGGATAGCATGCTACTGCCACCAACCCCTGACCCTCTGTAAGCTTATTATATCTCACTCAGTAAACTAGCGTGACTTCAGGCCCACAGATGCAGGGGAAGGAGAACAGCTTAGGGAAGTTTTTTAAGTCTTTGCTCCAGAGTCCTTCCTGCCCTTATATTTATTGCTCTTGAATGGATTTCCTTTCTGCTGACAAGGCCATTAAAAGCCTTGCAGGTGGGCTGGTGTTACCCTTGTATGTGATATTCCACTCTTTCCAGATTAGGCAAGGTAGCCAGAAACTGAACACAACTAGCATAAATTACAAAGTAGCATAGGTATTGAAAGAAATGTTAATACAGTATTCCTGAGCCTAAGTTGTCACTGTTCTCACATCACTACTGCAAAGAGAAGGGAGCAAGGTTTCTGGGAATGTTATGGCAGCCCTGCACTGCCTTGCACCACTACCACCTACCCAGCAAAGCGCAGTGTGCTGACCGAGGGCTGAATTCTCCTGTAACTCAGCGCTGTTCACGCGGAATCATGATGCACATTTTAGATCACGCTTCCAAACTGTCTGCATTTTCATAGTATGTTGCCAAGCAGGCGAATCCTTCAAAGGATACTACGCAAAAAGTACATGAAGCCTCAAAATTTCAGGTCAGACAATTTCCTCTCCTACTTAACCCCAGGCATTTTTAACAAGGAGAGATGTGCAGTGCACAGGGGCAGTCTTCCAGAAAAGACAACTTTCTGGGGCTTATGGCTTATCCTCTGTAGCTCATGGAAGGCTTATACTTTAACCCTGTGAAAACGTTATCACTTAATATTACACTACATTTCATGCTCAATAGTTATGCCCTTTTCTCGAGTGCCAAAAGCTCATGTTGATACCTTAAACTTCACTGTGCAGACACAAAACTTCTATATCTGGGATGCCTTCTTCTTTTTTCCTTTCTTTCTTCCCCCTCCCCCCTCAGACATGAAGGTAAGCTTTAAGATTTATTACAAAATTCAAGAGCAATGCAATTTTGGTGAAAAAACATCTGAGATGACAAAATACCCTGAGCATAAAAATATAATAAGCTCACCAAATTTTTTATTTCATAAATTCAATCCTAGAGTGATTTTTATTAGCCTACAGAACATTAGAGCCTTGTAAAGTCAGATTTACAACAGAACTTGAAACAGCCCCACTATAGCCTATGAAGTGCTGTTATAACACAAACTTTAAAAGTGTCAAACTTCAGTGAATTATGAAACTTAGCACTTTGCCCCTTTTTTGCTGTAATCTTATATGAAAACGGGCTATCACAAAAACTGCCCGCCCTTGTGCTGTAAATATTTTATTATTTATTTTCTTACAGCTGTTATAAAAGCAAAAGTGACAAACCATACGCTAAGTTGCTGATTTTGTGAACCCTTCCGAAAGCCTGAATTTAACTACAAGTTCTGAATTAAAATGTATTGATAAAAGCAAAAGGATAAGACAAACCAGGAATGAGTAGGTAAATCAAAAAATCGGGTTTTTAGGTTTCATATTTTAAAATTCACAGGAGGTAAAAGACCACAAGAAAAGTCTGTCAAAATCACCGATTTGGAGAGTATTTAAATACCTGTTTTCCACAGTGCACAAAGTTAAACAACTACTGCTATTTCTGAAAAAATTCATGTCAGTAAATGTGCAAGACCTAAATACCTACATGCATTTCTATAGCACATATAAGAACAATAACTTGGGGTAACATCCCCCCAAACTGCTAAATAAATTTGTAAGTGCTACATTTTCACAGTGAAGCACCGCATTATATCAATGTGACAGACTGCACCTTTCTCATGTGATGTCATGCATGTTTTGGAAGATAAATATATGCCATGCTGCCAGTGAAAATTTCTTTAAAACTTCACTCATGATATTTTTTTACCTTACCTTACTAATCCTTATAAAATTGCTTTTTTTCCCTGCTTGAATTCATTTACCTTCTTTCATTTACCATCAGTAGCTATAGTAGAAAATGAGTAACTGAAATGTCAAAATATTGCCATTAATTTCAGTGTTGCAGGAGAAAGCTTAGAAGCTGAAAAGAGATAATTAGAATCATAGAATCATTAAGGTTAGAAAAGACCTCTAAGAGCATCGAGTCCAACTGTTAACGCAGCACCACCACGTTCATCATACTAAGCTGTATCCCTAAGTGCCACATCCACATGCCACACTTCAGGGATGGTGATTCCATCACTTCTCTGGGCAGCCTGTTGCAATGCTTGACCACCCTTGCAGTGAAGAGACTTTCCTGATACCCAATCTAAACCTTCCCAGGTGCAACTTGAGGCCATTTTTATATGTCCTTCCTGGGAGAAGAGACAGACCCTCCGTTCACTTTCAGGTAGTTCTAGAGAGCAATAAGGTCCCCTTATTGAAGGGGAGCTTTCTTTTCTCTGGGATAAACAACCGCAGCTCCCTCAGCCACTCGTCCTAAGACTTGTGCTCCAGACTCTGTGTCACACTGATTGCCCTCCTCCAGATGCACTAATTGGAAATACAGACTTTTTTCATATTACGTATATGTGTATAGATGTACATTTATAGTATTTATTTATATATTTTATTCTGAATGCCAGAAAAACCACTGCTTTCCTACCCTGCATACTTATCCAATTCTCGCAGAGAAGGATGAAAATCCTAAGCAAAATGTCACTGTTTATAATGCAAAATATTTTATACAGAGTAAACAGAACCTACCTCATGGCAGGGGGAGATAAGGGTAAGTGGAAAATGTCAGAAACACCATCAGAGACAGAGAGAGAACCTACTCATTAAAGAAATTATTTAGTTCCTAGATCAAAATACCAAAGAATAAAAATAATGATCACCATCCCCACAGATAACTAGGATTCGGAGAGGAAGAAAAAATATCTCTTCTAGACTAACTAAAAACTACAGGATATCAAATCTAGTCATCACATTTTGTGAAAACTTTTCAAATTTTTCTCATAATGCAAACTAAATCTCATTCTCCCCACACAAAACCTACTCTTTCAAGATATTTTTCTGGATCAGCTCCAAGGGAAGGGAGAAGCTCAGATGAGCTAAAACAAGTAACCCAACTTATCAAACCCTCTGCAAGGCTGGATGCATATGGAAATGAAATGTATTCCCAAGCAGATAGACTAAATATGTCAGTATGTTTTTGCCATCTCTGATATAAAAATAGGTGTCAGCAAAAACCCAGTATAAATTCTTGCAAGCCCCTGCAGGAATGCTGCTGTTTCCCTCTGGATTGTTCAACCAGCACAACCACCCAGAAATTTCTCAAGGAAAAAAGGTGTGGGAGGGAACCCACCCCAAACCCTCACTTCTGTTGTGCTCAAAACCCCTATCAAAACCCCCAAAATTCTTCAGATTAGTCAGACAGACCTTGCAAAAAATATTCCTGAGTCTTCACCACTGACCCAGGGTTTGTTCCTTGTACAAATGGGAATGGCAAGATCCTTTCCCTGGGGTAGTGGTGCCATTGCTGGGCATCAGGAAAGCAGTTAGGAGCATTTTGTGGTCTAGAAGGAAACAAACAAACAAAAAAAACTATCTGCTTTTAACAGCAGAAGCAATGTGAGGCATGCTCCTACAAGCTTCACCTTACTACTCCTCAGGAAAAGCTCCCTGGCCTTTTCTGGTCTGTGTTTTTCTGTGAGCAGGCATCACATTCGGCATGTGCGGGGGCTGTTGCCAAGTGCATCTAAAACTTGCACTCCCACATCTTGGACATGTGTGTCCCTGCTCATGCACGCATAAAAGACAGTGGCAAACTGTGGCAGTCGTGACCTGAAGGAAGCACCGAGCACGGTCGGCCACCCTCTGAATCGATTAATGCAGACTGCACAGATGCTCTCCTCCAGCATCAGTGTGGGCAGCAGCAAAACACACAATGAAAAAGAAGCTTTCTTAAAAAAAAAAAAAAAATTAAAAAAAACCCTAAACAATTAGAAATGTTTTGCCTTCAAGCAGCTCTTCATTTCTCCTCCCACTCAAAAAAAGCGAATGGGTTGCTTTTGTAATCTATTATTAATTTTTATATACATAAATATAGCAATTTCATGCCTGTTCTAGAAAATTAACAAATTGAACCGCTGAAACACACTCCAGCATATGACCAAAATACATCTTGTGCTTCAGTCAAGCTTCTCAATTACAACTTCTCTTTTTCTGCGTTTCTTTCTCTTGCTTTCACTATTTCCCTCCATTTTGCCCCAAATTTCCAAACTCCAAATTTTAGTAGATTAAACAGGCAGAAATCTTGCTCCTCAACAAAATTTGTTCTTGGTCTGCAACTGCAGCCCAGACAAACAGGCTGCAGCCTGAGGATGCTGGGTCAGCCAAGGAGCACAGACCATTTCGAATATAGGTCGCTCTGACCCCAGTGAACAGCAACAGTGTATTTCTCCACACTAGACTGTTTTCCTGCTGACCTGCGTCTTGAATGAGACAACAGTCCCAATGCAATTTAAAGAATAATGTCAGCATAGGAGACATTTAATGATAAATGTCAGGAAATGGCAAAGTGATTGGGAAGAATTCACGTTCCCAAAGTTTGCTAATGAAGACTGAAGGCGTGAACATTAAGACTGCATGAGGACACATCCTTTGGCCATGTTTGTTGCCTGTATGACTGGGATACAAGGGGGGAACCGATGGCAGGCAGAAATTGTCACCACGTGAGGAAAAGCAGAGCCAAGCCAGCAGCACACATGATAAGAATTATCTCTGCTGGAGGCTGCTTGCTGCCGTGCCGGCACCTCGACCCAGTGCTGACGAACGCTGGGGGGGAGCCGGCGCCGAGGCCAGACCTCCCTGGTGATAAATACAGCACTTGGGGCACTGAGGCTGTCAAACCAGCAGACTACTTACCTTTCTGCAGAGCCAACCCTCCCACAGTCAAGAGAGTAAAACTCTTGAGTAGCTGCAGGAAGGTGAGAAATGCAGCCAGGTCCCATGTTAGTGGAAGGTGAAACGGAGAAAGCCCTGACTCTTTTCCCTTGGGGCTCTGCTATTCCTAGGAGGGCTGGAGCTTGAGTTTCCCAGCACCCAGCCTCCTGCAGTGGCTGAAGCTGTCCCAGGCAGGGCAAGCTCCGACAGCTCCCTTGCAACCACACCTACTCAAGCTGCTTTCTAGCTGTCGGACTCAACATTTGTGTTTTTAAAACTGTAGTTCTTTAAAAGAAGGGATTATACACTTCACACAACACAGTAACTAGTCTGTTTATACAAAAGAATGGTTCCTGCACAACTATGTGCACAACTGTTCAACTACATGTGAATCCAGAGGGGAAAGGCTTAATGGATAGCAATGTATTTTAGCTTGCCCCATAATTTGTATCCTATCAGCTCAAAACTGCAATGCTCCCCCCAAGGACATCCTCAAGCACAGGCAGCATGGGAAGTCCAAAGTAAGGTAACATGGGAGGATTTTTTTCCCACTGGCTATGGGCTTAGCCAAAGATAACAGAGAGATCACCAGAGAAGCAAAACCTACTCAATATTCACTAGAAAATAGAGCAGCCAAGCTTGTCATAGAATCATTGCAAATGATTCACAAAGGGGAAAATCAATCTGGACAGGTCCTACTTTGAGAAGCAACTTTGTTTTAATGAATTTTGGGTAAGTGTTACTAGATGTTTTACCTGGAGCATGACCAGAAATACTGTGGCCAGCAAGATTAGGATGATGCTTGTCCCCCTGTACTCAGCACTGGTGAGGCTGCATCTCGAATCCTGTGCTCAGTTTTGGGCACTTCACTACAAAGGAAGACTTTGAGATGCTGGAGTGCCCAGAGAAGGGCAAGAAAGCTGGTGAAAGGTCTGAAGCACAAGTCCTGCGAGGAGCAGCTGAAGGAACTGGCATTGTTTAGCCTAGAGAAATGGAGGCTCAGAGGGGACCTTACTGCTCTCTACAGTTGCCTGATAGAAGGTTCTAGAGAGGTCGGGGGTTGGTCTCTTTTCCCAGGTAACAAGCAATCGGACAAGAGGAAATGGCCTCAAGTCACACCAAGGGTGGTTTAGATTGGACATTAGGAAAAGTTTTTCCCCAAAAGCACTTGAACAGGCTGCCCAGGGAAATGCTTGAATCACCATCCCTGGAGATACTTCAAACATGTGGAAATACAGTGCTTAGGGACATGGTTTAATGGTAGCCTTGGCAGTGATAGGTTAAGGGTGGGACTTCATGGTATTAAATGTCCTTTCCAATCTAAATGATTATTTGTTTTCAATTTTAGAAAATAGAATAAGGAGATGTGTCAGAATAGATCCAATCTGGGGTAAAAAGAGCCCCCACACTTCATGTAAATGGACATAGGTTACATGAAAGACCTGAGAATGAAATTATAAAGGGAAGAAAAGCCAGTACTATCTCTGTATCATGCCAACAGACAGCAGATCTGTCACAGTAAGTAGAGTTCATATTGTCTAATTTAGTTAATGGGTTTCTAGAGAAACAGGAAAGTTCATTCCTAGGACACAATTTTTTTTTCACTGATGAGGGATCTGCAGGAAAATCAGAGAGACAGACAGTCTTCCCATAACTTTCATACATATAAAAGTCTAATAAGCAATTAGGAACTACAGACGTTAGGAAAAGGAGCTGATCCCTTCTTCGGCCCATTACCCAGACAACTGAAGATTATTCTCTACCATCTCTTAGCTAATGGCTTGTAAGATCTAGTACTAGAGACCACAAGTGCTAGAGCCTTTTCCCAATGTCTGTAGTAGGCTGTTCTCTGGGTTTATTCATCTACAAAATGAGTACTTTTATATTTTTCTCTGTTAATTCATAATTATTGTTACACCACCTATATTAAAAATTTCTTTTGCATTTCAATTTAATTTTGCCTTCAATTTTATTTCTCACATTTGTGCTTCCCTTTCCTGAAATCCTTCAAATATTGTTGATCTCTTCCAAAGGGATAAAGCATCTACAACTGACTGTCTATATGAGGTGTCCAAGCAAGAGAAAGACAGAGTTTGTTGCAATGCCAACCAACATCAATAGAGATCCAACTTCAGGGGGGTCAGAATCAGGCCTTCAGAGCCACAACTCCCCTCTGCAGTATACAAAGTTGGGCATCTTTACGTAGCCAACAGCTGTACGGCTCCTTCCCATCGTATTTCAGACCCTTGCTAGTATTATTCCCAAGCATTTTATGGTACTACCCTTTTTGAAGTCTCTCCATGACATGCAATAGTTTTCTTTGGGATTAACTTTTGTAAAGTTAATTACAGTTTTACATTTTAAGTTTCTGACCTCTTTTGATTCTTTTGAACTTTGAATATTTGTCCAGACATCTGTTTTCAGCTCTTCATAATTCGAACGTCATTCAAACAGCATTTGAATCCCCTTCATACCATCAGCTTAGTTTAGAAAGGACAAAAATGAAGTCTTTAGGAGAGACAAAGCAGGACAAAGTTCTTGAAGAAACACACACAGTTAAATCCTGTTTTATTACACTGCCCATCAAATTACTTTTGCTGAAGCAATTTTGACTGAAAGTCGTAAAATACTGGCAGAAATTAAACATAACCTATTTTGAAGAAAAAAACCCCCGACAACCCAAAATTAAAGTTATATAAGCTGAGACTTAACTTCTTTAATAAAGCAACGGGAAGCTCCAAACTGAAGAGAAAACATCGCTAACAGACCCATTGATCAGAGATTATATTGCTGTATTGGGGAAAAACAGATACAATAGAGATGTCAACCTGCAGAGAATACTAAACAACTTTGCTGCTTAAAAAGTAAAAAACTGCAGAAAATATTTCCTTATAGAGTTACAGCTAGGTTATTTTTAGCAGCTGGGAAGTTATTTTTTTATTTGCTAGTCTAAGAACAACAGTACCTCCTTCAAACAAAATGCAGGAAGTCAGGGAAGAAAAAGAAACAGTTTGTACTGAAGACTTGAGTTTGGAAGACTGTTTTCAATAATTTTTCTGCGGTAGATAAATACAGAAGGGAAAGGTGATGTAGGGGCCATATGGCATGTTAATTCCAGTTGTGACAACAGCTCTGTTCTCTGTCTATCCCTTTGATAGACTGCTAGAAAACATGCAACTTGTGTCACTGACACCAACTGCAAAACCCAGTCTCATCAGGGATGGCAAATGTTAATGTATAGGTAAATAAAAGCTTGGGGCATTGGAAAAAAAAATGTGAATGACCAGCCCTGCGAGCCATCGTTCTCCCAGCGGGAAGCATTGCTGGGAGAACAAAGTATGACAGTAGCAACTTCTTAGGTGTTCAGGGAAGTTAGGGTAAACCAAATAAAAATAACCCCAGAGTGAGGAGAAAACATGTGACCTTCGAAAAAGACTATATAGAGCACAACAACAACAAAAAAAATCCAAACAAGATGCTGGGAAAAGAAGCCTGGGACATTCTTCTATAAATCCAATCAGTCTGTACTGCCCTACCACAAAAAAACCAAACCTTAAGTGCCAAACACAGTGCCGGCACAGAGGCTGTGGATAAGAGCACCCCACCTTTTGGGAAGGGACACCCACATCTTCCTTGGAGGTGAAGCGATGAGGAGAGGGCAGGGCTGTCTTGTACTGGCAGCTCACAAACTGGCCCACAAACAGCCTGCATTAGGATGCTGGGAGTGGGCATTTGGATTTGGGGCCTGGAAAGAAACAAAACAGCCTCTGCTTTCACATTCTGTACTACAGCGTGGCAAAGGGTAGCTGCTTCTGCTGGAGGGAGACCTTGGCGTTGTCTTCATGCCTTAGTCTCCTCAATGGGCGAGTAGGCAAGCAAATACTCCACTTAAAGAAAACAAAACAAGACAAACAAACAAAATAACCAATCCCCCAAAAACCTCCCAAAACAAGAATACAACCCAAACAAAAAATCCCCTCCAACCACTCAATACATAAACAAGAGAAAAAAGGACACACACCCATCCCCAAACCCTTCAAATTCAATTAGATTATGAGTACCTGCTCACAGAATCACATAAATTATTTCAAGCTTGAAAAACTATAAGATACTGATTCTCTAGGAACTATAGATGAGAAAAGCCCCTCAGACATCCAGAAAAAAAATTTAGTAGCAAAGGGATGTGGAACTGGTAAAACTGAACAGGGTGCTTGGGCAAGACACAAATTCTTCAATTAAGCAATTTGTTGTCAAATTATATTTCCAGCAGGTAAATCCAGACACACAAGTTTTTTTTTTTATTTTAAGGTAACTTCCAAATGTCATCGCTGCCCTTATTGAGCTAGGAGAAAAGCAAGTGAAATTGTTCTTGCTAGGTAATGTAATTCAAACTCTAAATATTTATTTACTTTTGCAGGGGAAAGGGAGTAGCAGGCAGCTGAAGCACAGCTGGGATAACTCAGCAGCAGGAGCTCCCCCACGCCATGGCATCTGGGTGGGCCGGCACGCTGCAGGGGAAGGGGGAGCACAGCCAGGCTGGAACACACCACAGCTGCGGTCTCAGGGGCTGAGGCTCACTCCTGCCTAAGACATGGCCCACGTTTCACCCGTACTGATGAGATGAGGCAGTGCTCCTCTCTTTGCTACATCCAGCATCAGAGTCCCTGGAAGGGTCCCCATGAATTATTTCTGCAACCTTACCCCAAGACCTGGTCTGGAGTCCATCCCAGTCTGAGACCAGTTTCCTTAGGTACTGTTCCAGTTTTGATCAGTTACCTCTCTGAGGCCATTCTGGCCCAGCAGCACATCACCAGGACACTGTAGCTAGTCTGTCTGGGGCAGGGTCAGGCTGCTAAAAGAAGAGGCATGGTGATGAGGATTGGTGGCTGCAGGCAACTTCTGCACTTGAATTAGCTGCACTCCAGCAGGAACGTGGCTTTGCTCATGTGGCAGCAAGACCTTTCTCTCTCCTCTGAAAGAGCCCTTAGGTTACACCGGTGCAACTGCTTGTAGGGGTGCAGCAGAATCAAGATAAAGAATTGATCCTGTTTAAAAATAATGTCGTTTCCCCAAAAGGAGGTGGGGAAGACATGAAGAAGCACGATTTATAGCCTGGTTCAATTCTGAGGGCATTTAATTGCGAGAAACGTGGATGATTTCCTTTATCTTTGTTCAGTTTTTCTTTTAAAATGGTAAGTTTTAACTACTTTATTTAATACACATGACATGCCCTGCTCACAGCACTGGTTACTGCTTATAAATTCATACCTGCCCAGCATTAATTACGATGGGAAAGCTTGAAATCCTGGCATGAAAGCAGCATCATGTTGTTTTGGTTTGGGATGTTTTTTCCCCTCAAGCTGCAGAGGAGGACTGCACATGGGAAGATTCACTACATGTTCAGATGAGAAGATACAGCAGCCTTCAGACATAGGCTGCAGTTGTTCTGCTTCAGAGTCAACATTCTCTGACGCTGCACGGGGCATGAAGTGCCTCTGAGCTCTAGTTAGTACAGAGACACCTGAGAATCTGAGTGCTTCAGCTGCATTCTGCTCACTGGTTTAACAGTAATCCTCATGACCAGAAAGGGTCAAAAAGACCTTTACTTTTTATTTTGATTTTTTTTTTTAATAAAAGCTCGGGATCTAGAACAGCCTCAATTTTGGTCAAACTAGTTGTTATGATCTAATCCTGCCTGTTAATTTCCAGATCTGTCAATTTAGTACCACTTAAAAATTAAGATAAAACCTACCCCCACTCCCCTATAAAGATTTAAAAATTATCAGGAAACAAGAAGTATACCAAGTCACTACAAAGCAGACTTGGTTAAACATACTTCTTCAAAGAGCTTACTGCTCAGTCAACTCAGTTTTAACTGCATTTCTTGATATTCCAATCTTTTTGTCACTTATTTTCAGGCAAAAGTCTTCTTTAGTTAGACTGCAGAATCTCAGAATCAACCGAGATCTAATAAATAATGCCTATTTTCCATGCTAAGGTTCTTTTTTCTTAACTTTACTGAGTTAGGTAAAGAACTGACAAATCTAGTTGTGCACACAAATATATTGATAGGCAATAGAAAAACGTGGTTATTTTCTACTGTGAGTGAACCAACTGCTGCCAAAAATCCCCCGAATGAGATTTGGTGAAAAGGCCATACCTTACCAGCACCCCAGGCATGCACATGCCTTGCTAGTCCCACACAACTCCAGATCTTGCCAACTTTAGATAGAAACAAGGGCTCACAGCAGCCTTGGAGGGTCTTATGAGGACAGGTCCAAAGAATTGAGGCTACAAGACACTCTACCATATAGGTAGTTAACCATGACAGGAAGTATAACAAGCACGCTCCCTACTGCTGGCGATTTTTTTTTTGGTTGTTGATTAATGGAGTAGTATGGCACAAGTTACGTAGCCCTTCAACAGAATTATTTTTTTCAAATACGCAGAAATTAAATGGCAGTAAAAAACTCACCAATATAGGTCCAGCTGATACAATTCAATGCCACTGGAAAAAATCTGTGACTGTAAAATCTGTGACACAAGTGATGATGCAGAATCTGTCAATATCCAGGACTTGAAGTGTAACATACTGTCCACATATCTAAAGAATGAAGCCTTCCCTTAATAACAGCCCCCTGTAGCTGGGGGACTAAGCAGTTACACATAACTTGGCTTTCACAGTGGGACTCTAAAGGTCCAGTTCCAAAAAGCAAAAAAACCTGATTTAATAACAAACTCAATGCAACCATTAAGATAAATTAGTATTAACTTGTTTCTGGTCCAGATATTTTCAATACTATAAACAATGTGAATCCTAATAGCAATTTGGGGAAAAAAGTCCTCATGTATCTACATGGGCTAATTCTAAATATTTAGCAGTTACTTTGACAATAAGTCTTTTCATATTTTGGTATACTAATGCAATGTCCGTGTTCTCAAAACCAGCCTGAAGGGTTTCTAAATTAGTATGTCAATGTTACCATGGTAACATAATGTACTACCAAAATGGACCACTTTTTATACATCCACCATAATCAAGTTAGTGACCAAGCAAGTTATAAAAATTCTTGCTTTCTCGAGTTTGGGGTTTTATTGGATTTTTTTCTTTGTGTTTTGCTCTTTTAACTATTTATTATTATTTTTACTATTCTTACAGATTTTTAAAAATTATTAAGAATATATTTTGTTCATCGTGCAGGAACAGATCCTATATAAAGAGAAATAGAATCATCACCACCAGCAACAAAAACTAGTTCTTAGGCCCTGGTAAGGGTATCTGCAGTTCGAGTTCATGGGCAAACAGAGGACATTCTTTCCTTGTCACAATATTACTTCAAACACAGTGACACCTCACTTTCAGAACTTTTTACACACCAGGTTCCTGCCCATCATGCTGTTTCAGTTATCCTGGGGCATGCTAAATGGCACTGGATGCCCCAAAAGTCAACCTGCCTTCCTTGATCAGACAATCTTCAAACTGAGAATATTCACGTTAAAAACATTTTCATATGAAGTTCAGTGTTCAAAGGACATCATCTTCACAGTCACCCAAACAGACCAGAGTATCTGTCCTACATTCACACAAATTTGTTAAAAGTATGAGTTCCTTTGTATCTCAAAAAGAAAACTCTCACCCAGAGAATAAATGCTCTCAGTACAGCCGTCCCTCACTAACCAGTACCTTCATACAAGGGCTACTATGGAACCCCATGGGGACAAGGAGCCACATCTATCATACCAAGTTTTCCCACAATGGTCTTTATTCAAACAGCATCAAGTATCTGAAATAAGATCTTGAAGGCGTGTATTTGGATATTTTCTATTAGAAGATATTTCTATCTCATTGTATATTTGTTTGATCATAAGCCTGCTGCAACAACCTCCTTGGGGTATTCCTGGGGTCTTGCTGTTTATAAAAAGAAAAATTATAAAAATATTGAGATTACATGAACTTATTTCTGACTCCTGCTGTGTTAAAATAAAAGAGGGGGAAAAAAAAGTCATTGGTTCCTGGTTGTGTCCATAAGAGCTTGATGTGTTGGTTTATAATATCACCTGCTGATAGCACTAACATTCTAAGTCGATCTCTGAGTTCAATGATTTGTCAAGTTAGATTTTTTTATTATGAAAATTAATTGGAACTTTTACTCCCTTTATTAGTGGGACAGTACTTTTGATCTGGCTGACTAGTTTTTATTCTTCTAGATGATGCTGTCATTTATAGTTGAGAGGTAATGTCAAAGCATTTTTGATTGATCTACTGAAACAACTGGCTATAATTTATATTCCTTTCAGAAAGCTGGAGAGAAAGGAAGAAAAAGTGTCCAAAGACACTCTGCAAATCCCTCCAAAGAGTATACAAGCCCAGAATTGCTTTTTGTCTTCCTTTGCCCCATGAAACAGCAGTAAATGAGCCAGTAACCTGGGATTCCTGTCTCCCACTCCATCCCCAGCTTTCCAAAAAGTCACATCCAGAAGATATAAAGGAGAACATCAGTCAAAATATAATATATATGTGTGTAGTGGCATATATATATATATATATATATATATATATATATATATATAAAACACACACCTCACACACAATCTCTCTGTGTATGTATATGTGGCACTACAGTTTAACTTGTGTGATTTCCCTTGTGGATACACTTAATTTAGGTATGAGTGACTTCCAGCTGTATGGGTGGAGTTTCGGGAAAGAGTGTATTATAATCTTTTTAAAAAACACATATGCAATAACGGGCCTCCAAAGTGAAATTACACATAAAGCTCAAATGTATCACTGTCCAGCTTCAGTCTGCTTGACTTCCTGACTTTAAATGGCTAGTCTAGCAGAACTGTACAGTCTGCAATACACTGCAATAATTTGTGTCTGTGGCTTTATCTCCAGATGATTACCGTTTATAGGCTATTGCAAAAGCAATAAATGGCTCAGGGATTTTTCATATACAGCACTGAACACATACCTGAGCAAAAAAGTAAAAAATTCCGCCATCTTTTTTTTATTCACTAAAAAGTAAAAAAGCCCTGTATCTGCAAGTGCTCCAAATGTCACAAGAAAACCAAGTTCAAAAGCATTAGCAATTGTACGTTCCCCTATTATGTTATAAAAGACGCGGTGTGAAAAATCCTTTAGGATAATCTTCTCCAAATCATTAATTCTCCACCATTTACATGAGAAAAGAAACAACGGATCTTTTTTACTCAGTTTGTCACAAAAATCACAGCCCGGAGTACTTCTCACTAAACTTTGAGGTCTCACAACCTGCTCTTCCCCCAGCTTTTTTGAAGGACAGATCCTTACTTTAGGATTATCCTATTTACATCACTGAGTAAAATAATCCTCTCACACTCCAGAAGTCATAACAGCTGCATCTTAATTGGAAAGAAAAACTGATAAGGACCAGAACCAACAACTGTTACTGCAAACTAGTGGCTCTGAATGCCAAGCAGCTGCCTTTTTGCCAAGAAAACAATACATGAGTTGTAAAAGTAAGGTGCTTGAAAACAAATCAAATACCAAAACTAAACTACTGCCAACAAGGACATTGTATTTTAATGATAAAAATGTATGAAACACCAGCCAATTTCAAGCTGCAATTATTTGAAAACAATCCTTACATGTAACACATACTTTATAGGAAATAATTTGAAATACCAACTGTAGAATTTATGACTTAATAGCTGGAATGCCAAATGCTAAAATGGTTCACACAACTTGTTGTTTTTATACTATGTGAACTGCTGTGGTGGTGTAAAAATTAAAGTTATTTTCACTGATGACCACACTGAGCACATGCCTGTCCTCTGAGGGTGAAGAGCACTTGTGGATCATCAGCAGCAGAGCTCTCATTTTATGTCCCTTTGCTGCACAACTGATTGCCTTCCTTCTAATACCAAAGTTTTACTCGAGAATTTCGCTCCTTGTCAGAGGAACATTAAAATATACTGTCTTCTCTTGTCAAGGGTAACATTTACACACATGAAAAAAATGAAATTTCTGTGACACTGTAAAAAAGTTGCTAATTTGCAAGAGGAGAGCAGTACAAGTCTGGGTGCTTCTCCATCACTTTGGCAGTGACACATGGAAGGAAGGAGAGTGGCTGCTGGGCAGACACCCCACCATGCCATACCCTACTGCACTCCTCACTCCCCCTCTACTCTACATGATGCAAGGACAGTCCGAGGGGAAGGAAGAAAAACCACTTTGAAGTGTTTTGCAGTTGCCTAGCAACTGCTATAAAACCTCAGGAGATTTCAGTGGATGAACTGGCACACACACCTCTCAACATGTTGACAGTTTAATGAAGACCACCACCACATCTCAGACTCAGGATGGCCCCAGCCACAACAGCAGCATGTCCCTCCTCGCCTTTCAAACCTGCTTCCACTTTCCTCTTACTTATCCATCCCAAAACTCCCAGAATCACAGAGTGGCAAAGCAAAGCACCTGTGAGCTGGTGATGGAACGATATTTAATTACTAGGAGGCCAGCTACACCCTTTCCTCAGTTACCACACACATACAAACCACAACTGCCTCAAAAAGCAATTGATGTGGGAAAGCTGTCCCTCAACTTGCCTTCCTGTGGTAGACACCAGGTTTCTTCCCAAGCCACGCAGTGTATGGGAAGTGACCACTACTGGCAATTTTCACACCTGTTATCAGTTTCGGTGGGAAGCAACGGCCAAATTGCACAAAACTTCGCCCTTCACGATGGCACACACACCTTTATCATGCCAAGTGTTTTCAGGTTTTCAGACTTGAGATATACATATGTGTATGTGTGTGTGCATGTGTGTATTCACAGATTTTGATGTGGAACAAAAACTCTTCCACCTCTTTTCTGTAGACTGCCAATAGATACATATAATTTATATAAACTTGAAAAGACAATACAAGGACGCTATGCTTAAAAAAATTGTTTGTTTTACAGATGCTTCACTCCATAGAGGAGTATATATAGAGGGGAAAAAAACCCCACACCACACTGCAGTGCAACAAGTTTGAAGTTATCAGTATAGAATATTATGCTAAGGAAAAGTAAATATTAATGCTGAAAATTAAACCATTTCTAACCACTGTAGCAGTTAGGTTCAGAAACAGCTTTCTACGGACAGCAACATAACCAACAAACTGCAGCCACATATAAGCTGTCTATCCTGTCCCTTCCAGAGCTGGCAGAGGAGAAGGAGCACCTCCACCACCCAAGACAGTTGGAGAAGCCATACCCACACTTGCCTGTTCCTTTTCACTGATGGCAATGGTCACTGTGACAACAGGGGATTCCACCTTGAGGGTGAGCTGTCCCAGAGTGTGAGGGGCTGCAGGGGCCATTAAGTGACCCTTCCCTGTTCAGCTTCCTACCTGCAGTGCCAGCCCCAGTGGTTTTGAGTGTTTTCTGTGAACCTTAATAGTACTTGTGCACTTCTCTCAAGTGTTACCTTTAAAATAAAACAACTTTAATAAAATGTTGCCCCCAAGGTAAACCCAGAATATGCCACCATATTTCTAAGAAACAGAAATGCTCAGACTCCATGGGAATTTCAAGGTGCATCTTGTTTCCTGTACTTATTTAAATGCTTAAACCAGGAAATTCCTTAATTTTAGTCTTTACCTCCTTTAAACTAGCACCCAGTACTTTTTCAAAACTTACCTGCTCTAAGTTATCACCAGTGAGTTTTGCTTACGACAATGTGGTGGTACCAAGTAGACC